>NW_027040460.1:0-137500 GCF_034236695.1 Oncorhynchus nerka
TAGTGTTATATTACTGACCAGATAGTATAGTGTTATATTACTGACCAGATAGTATAGTGTTATAATACTGACCAGATAGTATAGTGTTATATTACTGACCAGATAGTATAGTGTTATATTACTGACCAGATAGTATAGTGTTATAATACTGACCAGATAGTATTGTGTTATAATACTGACCAGATAGTATAGTGTTATAATACTGACCAGATAGTATAGTGTTACTGACCAGATAGTATAGTGTTACTGACCAGATAGTATAGTGTTATAATACTGACCAGATAGTATAGTGTTACTGACCAGATAGTGTAGTGTTATATTACTGACCAGATAGTATAGTGTTATATTACTGACCAGATAGTATAGTGTTACTGACCAGATAGTATAGTGTTACTGACCAGATAGTATAGTGTTATAATACTGACCAGATAGTATAGTGTTACTGACCAGATAGTATAGTGTTATATTACTGACCAGATAGTATAGTGTTACTGACCAGATAGTATAGTGTTATAATACTGACCAGATAGTATAGTGTTATATTACTGACCAGATAGTATAGTGTTATAATACTGACCAGATAGTATAGTGTTATAATACTGACCAGATAGTATAGTGTTATAATACTGACCAGATAGTATAGTGTTATATTACTGACCAGATAGTATAGTGTTATATTATAATACTGACCAGATAGTATAGTGTTATATTACTGACCAGATAGTATAGTGTTACTGACCAGATAGTATAGTGTTAGATAGTTACTGACCAGATAGTATAGTGTTATATTACTGACCAGATAGTATAGTGTTATATTACTGACCAGATAGTATAGTGTTACTGACCAGATAGTATAGTGTTATATTACTGACCAGATAGTATAGTGTTATATTACTGACCAGATAGTATAGTGTTACTGACCAGATAGTATAGTGTTATATTACTGACCAGATAGTATAGTGTTACTGACCAGATAGTATAGTGTTATAATACTGACCAGATAGTATAGTGTTATAATACTGACCAGATAGTATAGTGTTATAATACTGACCAGATAGTATAGTGTTATATTACTGACCAGATAGTATAGTGTTATAATACTGACCAGATAGTATAGTGTTATATTACTGACCAGATAGTATAGTGTTATAATACTGACCAGATAGTATAGTGTTATAATACTGACCAGATAGTATAGTGTTACTGACCAGATAGTATAGTGTTATAATACTGACCAGATAGTATAGTGTTATATTACTGACCAGATAGTACCCAGATAGTATAGTGTTACTGACCAGATAGTATAGTGTTATATTACTGACCAGATAGTATAGTGTTTATATTACTGACCAGATAGTATAGTGTTATATTACTGACCAGATAGTATACTGACCAGATAGTATAGTGTTATATTACTGACCAGATAGTATAGTGTTATATTACTGACCAGATAGTATAGTGTTATAATACTGACCAGATAGTATAGTGTTATATTACTGACCAGATAGTATAGTGTTACTGACCAGATAGTATAGTGTTATATTACTGACCAGATAGTATAGTGTTACTGACCAGATAGTATAGTGTTATATTATAGTGTTATATTACTGACCAGATAGTATAGTGTTACTGACCAGATAGTATAGTGTTATATTACTGACCAGATAGTATAGTGTTACTGACCAGATAGTATAGTGTTATATTACTGACCAGATAGTATAGTGTTATAATACTGACCAGATAGTATAGTGTTATAATACTGACCAGATAGTATAGTGTTATAATACTGACCAGATAGTATAGTGTTATAATACTGACCAGATAGTATAGTGTTATATTACTGACCAGATAGTATAGTGTTATAATACTGACCAGATAGTATAGTGTTACTGACCAGATAGTATAGTGTTATAATACTGACCAGATAGTATAGTGTTATAATACTGACCAGATAGTATAGTGTTATATTACTGACCAGATAGTATAGTGTTATAATACTGACCAGATAGTATAGTGTTACTGACCAGATAGTATAGTGTTATATTACTGAGATAGTATAGTGTTATATTACCAGATAGTATAGTGTTACTGACCAGATAGTATAGTGTTACTGACCAGATACTGACCAGATAGTATAGTGTTATAATACTGACCAGATAGTATAGTGTTACTGACCAGATAGTATAGTGTTACTGACCAGATAGTATAGTGTTACTGACCAGATAGTATAGTGTTATAATACTGACCAGATAGTATAGTGTTATATTACTGACCAGATAGTATAGTGTTATATTACTGACCAGATAGTATAGTGTTATAATACTGACCAGATAGTATAGTGTTATATTACTGACCAGATAGTATAGTGTTATAATACTGACCAGATAGTATAGTGTTACTGACCAGATAGTATACTGACCAGATAGTATAGTGTTATATTACTGACCAGATAGTATAGTGTTATAATACTGACCAGATAGTATAGTGTTATATTACTGACCAGATAGTATAGACCAGATAGTATAGTGTTATATTACTGACCAGATAGTATAGTGTTATATTACTGACCAGATAGTATAGTGTTATATTACTGACCAGATAGTATAGTGTTATATTACTGACCAGATAGTATAGTGTTATATTACTGACCCAGATAGTATAGTGTTATATTACTGACCAGATAGTATAGTGTTATATTACTGACCAGATAGTATAGTGTTATATTACTGACCAGATAGTATAGTGTTATATTACTGACCAGATAGTATAGTGTTATATTACTGACCAGATAGTATAGTGTTATATTACTGACCAGATAGTATAGTGTTATATTACTGACCAGATAGTATAGTGTTATATTACTGACCAGATAGTATAGTGTTACTGACCATATAGTATAGTGTTATATTACTGACCAGATAGTATAGTGTTATAATACTGACCAGATAGTATAGTGTTACTGACCAGATAGTATAGTGTTATAATACTGACCAGATAGTATAGTGTTACTGACCAGATAGTATAGTGTTATATTACTGACCAGATAGTATAGTGTTATAATACTGACCAGATAGTATAGTGTTATATTACTGACCAGATAGTATAGTGTTATAATACTGACCAGATAGTATAGTGTTATATTACTGACCAGATAGTATAGTGTTATATTACTGACCAGATAGTATAGTGTTACTGACCAGATAGTATAGTGTTATATTACTGACCAGATAGTATAGTGTTATATTACTGACCAGATAGTATAGTGTTATATTACTGACCAGATAGTATAGTGTTACTGTTATAGTGTTACTGACCAGATAGTATAGTGTTATATTACTGACCAGATAGTATAGTGTTACTGACCAGATAGTATAGTGTTATATTACTGACCAGATAGTATAGTGTTACTGACCAGATAGTATAGTGTTATATTACTGACCAGATAGTATAGTGTTACTGACCAGATAGTATAGTGTTATATTACTGACCAGATAGTATAGTGTTATATTACTGACCAGATAGTATAGTGTTACTGACCAGATAGGATAGTGTTATATTACTGACCAGATAGTATAGTGTTATATTACTGACCAGATAGTATAGTGTTACTGACCAGATAGTATAGTGTTATAATACTGACCAGATAGTATAGTGTTACTGACCAGATAGTATAGTGTTATATTACTGACCAGATAGTATAGTGTTATAATACTGACCAGATAGTATAGTGTTATAATACTGACCAGATAGTATAGTGTTATAATACTGACCAGATAGTATAGTGTTATAATACTGACCAGATAGTATAGTGTTATAATACTGACCAGATAGTATGACCAGTGTTATAATACTGACCAGATAGTATAGTGTTATATTACTGACCAGATAGTATAGTGTTATATTACTGACCAGATAGTATAGTGTTACTGACCAGATTACTGACCAGATAGTATAGTGTTATAATACTGACCAGATAGTATAGTGTTACTGACCAGATAGTATAGTGTTATATTACTGACCAGATAGTATAGTGTTATATTACTGACCAGATAGTATAGTGTTATATTACTGACCAGATAGTATAGTGTTATATTACTGACCAGATAGTATAGTGTTATATTACTGACCAGATAGTATAGTGTTATATTACTGACCAGATAGTATAGTGTTATATTACTGACCAGATAGTATAGTGTTACTGACCAGATAGTATAGTGTTATATTACTGACCAGATAGTATAGTGTTATAATACTGACCAGATAGTATAGTGTTAGTGTTATAATACTGACCAGATAGTATAGTGTTACTGACCAGATAGTATAGTGTTATATTACTGACCAGATAGTATAGTGTTATAATACTGACCAGATAGTATAGTGTTATATTACTGACCAGATAGTATAGTGTTATAATACTGACCAGATAGTATAGTGTTATATTACTGACCAGATAGTATAGTGTTATATTACTGACCAGATAGTATAGTGTTACTGACCAGATAGTATAGTGTTATATTACTGACCAGATAGTATAGTGTTATATTACTGACCAGATAGTATAGTGTTATATTACTGACCAGATAGTATAGTGTTACTGACCAGATAGTATAGTGTTACTGACCAGATAGTATAGTGTTATATTACTGACCAGATAGTATAGTGTTACTGACCAGATAGTATAGTGTTACTGACCAGATAGTATAGTGTTATATTACTGACCAGATAGTATAGTGTTATATTACTGACCAGATAGTATAGTGTTACTGACCAGATAGTATAGTGTTATATTACTGACCAGATAGTATAGTGTTATATTACTGACCAGATAGTATAGTGTTACTGACCAGATAGGATAGTGTTATATTACTGACCAGATAGTATAGTGTTATATTACTGACCAGATAGTATAGTGTTACTGACCAGATAGTATAGTGTTATAATACTGACCAGATAGTATAGTGTTACTGACCAGATAGTATAGTGTTATATTACTGACCAGATAGTATAGTGTTATAATACTGACCAGATAGTATAGTGTTATAATACTGACCAGATAGTATAGTGTTATAATACTGACCAGATAGTATAGTGTTACTGACCAGATAGTATAGTGTTATAATACTGACCAGATAGTATAGTGTTATATTACTGACCAGATAGTATAGTGTTATATTACTGACCAGATAGTATAGTGTTATATTACTGACCAGATAGTATAGTGTTATAATACTGACCAGATAGTATAGTGTTACTGACCAGATAGTATAGTGTTATAATACTGACCAGATAGTATAGTGTTATAATACTGACCAGATAGTATAGTGTTACTGACCAGATAGTATAGTGTTATATTACTGACCAGATAGTATAGTGTTATAATACTGACCAGATAGTATAGTGTTACTGACCAGATAGTATAGTGTTACTGACCAGATAGTATAGTGTTATATTACTGACCAGATAGTATAGTGTTATATTACTGACCAGATAGTATAGTGTTATATTACTGACCAGATAGTATAGTGTTATATTACTGACCAGATAGTATAGTGTTATATTACTGACCAGATAGTATAGTGTTATAATACTGACCAGATAGTATAGTGTTATATTACTGACCAGATAGTATAGTGTTATAATACTGACCAGATAGTATAGTGTTATATTACTGACCAGATAGTATAGTGTTATATTACTGTAGTTATATATACTGACCAGATAGTATAGTGTTATAATACTGACCAGATATTACTGACCAGATAGTATAGTGTTATAATACTGACCAGATAGTATAGTGTTATATTACTGACCAGATAGTATAGTGTTATAATACTGACCAGATAGTATAGTGTTATAATACTGACCAGATAGTATAGTGTTATACCAGATAGTGTTACTGACCAGATAGTATAGTGTTATAATACTGACCAGATAGTATAGTGTTATAATACTGACCAGATAGTATAGTGTTATATTACTGACCAGATAGTATAGTGTTATAATACTGACCAGATAGTATAGTGTTATATTACTGACCAGATAGTATAGTGTTACTGACCAGATAGTATAGTGTTACTGACCAGATAGTATAGTGTTATATTACTGACCAGATAGTATAGTGTTATATTACTGACCAGATAGTATAGTGTTATAATACTGACCAGATAGTATAGTGTTACTGACCAGATAGTATAGTGTTATAATACTGACCAGATAGTATAGTGTTATATTACTGACCAGATAGTATAGTGTTATATTACTGACCAGATATAGTATAGTGTTATATATTACTGACCAGATAGTATAGTGTTACTGACCAGATAGTATAGTGTTATATTACTGACCAGATAGTATAGTGTTATAATACTGACCAGATAGTATAGTGTTATATTACTGACCAGATAGTATAGTGTTATATTACTGACCAGATAGTATAGTGTTATAATACTGACCAGATAGTATAGTGTTATACTGACCAGATAGTATAGTGTTACTGACCAGATAGTATAGTGTTATAATACTGACCAGATAGTATAGTGTTACTGACCAGATAGTATAGTGTTATATTACTGACCAGATAGTATAGTGTTATAATACTGACCAGATAGTATAGTGTTATAATACTGACCAGATAGTATAGTGTTATAATACTGACCAGATAGTATAGTGTTATATTACTGACCAGATAGTATAGTGTTACTGACCAGATAGTATAGTGTTATATTACTGACCAGATAGTATAGTGTTACTGACCAGATAGTATAGTGTTACTGACCAGATAGTATAGTGTTATATTACTGACCAGATAGTATAGTGTTATATTACTGACCAGATAGTATAGTGTTATAATACTGACCAGATAGTATAGTGTTACTGACCAGATAGTATAGTGTTACTGACCAGATAGTATAGTGTTATATTACTGACCAGATAGTATAGTGTTATATTACTGACCAGATATTATAGTGTTATATTACTGACCAGATAGTATAGTGTTACTGACCAGATAGTATAGTGTTATATTACTGACCAGATAGTATAGTGTTATAATACTGACCAGATAGTATAGTGTTATAATACTGACCAGATAGTATAGTGTTATATTACTGACCAGATAGTATAGTGTTATAATACTGACCAGATAGTATAGTGTTATAATACTGACCAGATAGTATAGTGTTACTGACCAGATAGTATAGTGTTACTGACCAGATAGTATAGTGTTATATTACTGACCAGATAGTATAGTGTTATATTACTGACCAGATAGTATAGTGTTATAATACTGACCAGATAGTATAGTGTTATATTACTGACCAGATAGTATAGTGTTATAATACTGACCAGATAGTATAGTGTTATAATACTGACCAGATAGTATAGTGTTACTGACCAGATAGTATAGTGTATCGTTGCCAAGCACACAGACATAGGCTGTATTAAATATCCTACCTGCAGCTGAAAATTTAAATTTAAATTAAGAGCGATGTGCGGCGTGTTAATTAAGCTACTGTACCGCTGCTGTGCGTAAATGCGCATTGCTCTTAATTAAAAGACGCACTTCCAAACTTTCCATACGCATTTTTTCATAACACAGCAGAAAAACTCACCATTTCAGTGGGAACAGTGTTTATCCCTCGGATAAAAATTAGGAGCTGAGCAGTGTCTTTTATGTCGTTACTTTCATCCAGTGCTAGTGAATATAACTTAAAGGACTCCGCCTTTTTGTTCAACTCGCTGACTATATCTTCGTCAATCAGTTCCACGCAGCGAGTCACTGTCCTGCGTGCTAAACTGATTTTTTCAAACTTGGCTTTGCTCTCCGGACACAAGAGACCTGCTGTCTCTACCATGCACTCAAACTCGCCATTCGGAGAAAGGTTTGCTAGCCTTTGCTAATTTGAATGCCAGCAAATAACTTTAATAACCTTGGTACTTGACTCTTGAATTGCAGTTTGTCGGTGAAAAAAGTTCTGTTGACTCTGTAAATTAGCTGCCAACCTCTGAGCAGTAGCCGCCCGTTCTTGTGTTGACTGCTTGCTAGCATAGTTTGCATGCTTCGTGGCAAAGTGACGGCTGATATTGTACTCTTTGAAAACCGCAACAGCTTCTTGGCATATCAGACATACAGCCGTTGATCGGACTTCAGTGAAGAAGTATTTTGTTGTCCACTCCTTATTAAACACTCGGCATTCGCTGTCCACTTTCCTTCTCTTTGGTCCGCTCATTTTCACAGAAGGGCTTAATGGTGACGTGAAACGAAGTGAAAATTAAAGTGAAATAAAGAGAAATACGCGCCACTCCAACAACGGTCAATGTGTTTTGAGTGCGCCATCTATTGGGGAAACGTGGGCATTGCAGGGAAAGGGGAAAAAAGGAGGTTTTTACTATAATTTGGACAAGTTCGGCGGGCCGGATTAAAAAGCCTAACGGGCCGTAGTTTGCCCATGTCTGGTCTAGCCTATGTTCAGTTTCAGAAGGAGAACTTTGATAGCTTTCTACTACTTGAATTGATTTGATTAAAAACAATATGTTTCTTGCCCATGATGTCTTTCTCAGAGTTATTAACCTCACAATAAGCCAGATTCAAGTAACTTATATTGTGGTGCTGAAACAGAGTAGCGGCATGTGCTCTGTAGAGGGTCTATCACCTGCATGTGCTCTGTAGAGGGTCTATCACCTGCATATGCTCTGTAGAGGGTCTATCACCTGCATGTGCTCTGTAGAGGGTCTATCACCTGCATGTGCTCTGTAGAGGGTCTATCACCTGCATGTGCTCTGTAGAGGGTCTATCACCTGCATGTGCTCTGTAGAGGGTCTATCACCTGCATGTGCTCTGTAGAGGGTCTATCACCTGCATGTGCTCTGTAGAGGGTCTATCACCTGCATGTGCTCTGTAGAGGGTCTATCACTTGCATGTGCTCTGTAGAGGGTCTATCAGCAACGCAGATAGACTAGAAAAGGCCAGTATCGGCCTGACTTATCGGCTCGGCCGTTCGTTAGTACATGGTGCAAATGTAGTATAGTGCAGTTATATATTTTGCAAGTCAATGATACATGTAACTGCCAAAATAAAGGAAACGCCAACACCAAGTATGTTTAATGCACTTTGGCATAGATTCTACAAGTGTTCTGGAACTCTGGTGTAGATTCTACAAGTGTTCTGGAACTCTGGCGTAGATTCTACAAGTGTTCTGGAACTCTGGCGTAGATTCTACAAGTGTTCTGGAACTCTGGCGTAGATTCTACAAGTGTTCTGGAACTCTGACGTAGATTCTACAAGTGTTCTGGAACTCTGGCGTAGATTCCACAAGTGTTCTGGAACTCTGGCGTCGCATTCCTCCTATATTCTTCCATGAGAAATGACATCATTTGGTGTTTTGTTGATGGTGGAAAACACAGTCTCAGGCGCCGCTCCAGAATCTCCCATAAGCGTTCAATTGGGTTGATATCTGGAGTCTGAGACGGCTCATCAAACCATTCAGTGACCACTGGTGCCCTGTGGATGGGGGACATTGTCATTCTATGAGGGCATAGCCATGGTAGCTGAAATAATGGCCTGCACAGCATTTTTATACATGACCCTAAGCATGATGGGATGTTAATTGCTTAATGAACTCACCTGTGTGGAAGCATCTGCTTTTAATACTCTGTGTATCCCTCATTTGTGTTTCCTTTTTTCGGGGATAGTTACCTGTATATGATCCTTTCTTTGATAAGCCACTTTTCATAACTACTAGGGTAGAGGACGCTGTGTGTCAGGGTAGAGGACGCTCTGTGTCAGGGTAGAGGACGCTGTGTGTCAGGGTAGAGGACGCTGTGTGTCAGGGTAGAGGACGCTGTGTGTCAGGGTAGAGGACGCTGTGTGTCAGGGTAGAGGACGCTGTGTGTCAGGGTAGAGGACGCTGTGTGTCAGGGTAGAGGACGTTGCGTGTCAGGGTAGAGGTAGAGGACGCTGCGTGTCAGGGTAGAGGTAGAGGACGCTGCGTGTCAGGGTAGAGGTAGAGGACGCTGCGTGTCAGGGTAGAGGTAGAGGACGCTGCGTGTCAGGGTAGAGGACGCTGCGTGTCAGGGTAGAGGACGCTGTGTGTCAGGGTAGAGGTAGAGGACGTTGTGTGTCAGGGTAGAGGTAGAGGACGCTGCGTGTCAGGGTAGAGGTAGAGGACGTGTGTCAGGGTAGAGGTAGAGGACGCTGCGTGTCAGGGTAGAGGTAGAGGACGCTGCGTGTCAGGGTAGAGGTAGAGGACGCTGCGTGTCAGGGTAGAGGTAGAGGACGCTGCGTGTCAGGGTAGAGGTAGAGGACGCTGCGTGTCAGGGTAGAGGTAGAGGACGCTGCGTGTCAGGGTAGAGGTAGAGGACGCTGCGTGTCAGGGTAGAGGACGCTGCGTGTCAGGGTAGAGGACGCTGCGTGTCAGGGTAGAGGACGCTGCGTGTCAGGGTAGAGGACGCTGTGTGTCAGGGTAGAGGACGCTGTGTGTCAGGGTAGAGGACGCTGTGTGTCAGGGTAGAGGACGCTGTGTGTCAGGGTAGAGGACGCTGTGTGTCAGGGTAGAGGACGCTGTGTGTCAGGGTAGAGGACGCTGTGTGTCAGGGTAGAGGACGCTGTGTGTCAGGGTAGAGGACGCTGCGTGTCAGGGTAGAGGTAGAGGACGCTGCGTGTCAGGGTAGAGGTAGAGGACGCTGCGTGTCAGGGTAGAGGTAGAGGACGCTGCGTGTCAGGGTAGAGGTAGAGGACGCTGCGTGTCAGGGTAGAGGTAGAGGACGCTGCGTGTCAGGGTAGAGGTAGAGGACGCTGCGTGTCAGGGTAGAGGTAGAGGACGCTGCGTGTCAGGGTAGAGGACGCTGTGTGTCAGGGTAGAGGTAGAGGACGTTGCGTGTCAGGGTAGAGGTAGAGGACGCTGCGTGTCAGGGTAGAGGTAGAGGACGTTGCGTGTCAGGGTAGAGGTAGAGGACGCTGCGTGTCAGGGTAGAGGTAGAGGACGCTGCGTGTCAGGGTAGAGGTAGAGGACGCTGCGTGTCAGGGTAGAGGTAGAGGACGCTGCGTGTCAGGGTAGAGGTAGAGGACGCTGCGTGTCAGGGTAGAGGTAGAGGACGCTGCGTGTCAGGGTGTCAGGGGTAGAGGTAGAGGACGCTGCGTGTCAGGGTAGAGGACGCTGTGTGTCAGGGTAGAGGTAGAGGACGTTGCGTGTCAGGGTAGAGGTAGAGGAGACGCTGCGTGTCAGGGTAGAGGTAGAGGACGTTGGGTGTCAGGGTAGAGGTAGAGGACGCTGTGTGTCAGGGTGTGTGTCAGGTAGAGGACGCTGTGTGTCAGGGTAGAGGACGCTGTGTGTCAGGGTAGGGGACGCTGTGTGTCAGGGTAGAGGACGCTGTGTGTCAGGGTAGAGGACGCTGTGTGTCAGGGTAGAGGACGCTGTGTGTCAGGGTAGAGGACGCTGTGTGTCAGGGTAGAGGACGCTGTGTGTCAGGGTAGAGGACAGGGTAGAGGACTGTGTGTCAGGGTAGAGGACGCTGTGTGTCAGGGTAGAGGACGCTGTGTGTCAGGGTAGAGGACTCTGTGTGTCAGGGTAGAGGACTCTGTGTGTCAGGGTAGAGGACGCTGTGTGTCAGGGTAGAGGACGCTGTGTGTCAGGGTAGAGGACGCTGTGTGTCAGGGTAGAGGACGCTGTGTGTCAGGGTAGAGGACGCTGTGTGTCAGGGTAGAGGACGCTGTGTGTCAGGGTAGAGGACGCTGTGTGTCAGGGTAGGGTAGAGGACTCTGTGTGTCAGGGTAGAGGACTCTGTGTGTCAGGGTAGAGGACTCTGTGTGTCAGGGTAGAGGACTCTGTGTGTCAGGGTAGAGGACTCTGTGTGTCAGGGTAGAGGACTCTGTGTGTCAGGGTAGAGGACTCTGTGTGTCAGGGTAGAGGTAGAGGACGCTGTGTGTCAGGGTAGAGGACGCTGTGTGTCAGGGTAGAGGACGCTGTGTGTCAGGGTAGAGGACGCTGTGTGTCAGGGTAGAGGTGTGTGTCAGGGTAGGGACGCTGTGTGTCAGGGTGTGAGGTAGAGGACGCTGTGTGTCAGGGTAGAGGACGCTGTGTGTCAGGGTAGAGGACGCTGTGTGTCAGGGTAGAGGACGCTGTGTGTCAGGGTAGAGGACGCTGTGTGTCAGGGTAGAGGACGCTGTGTGTCAGTGTAGAGGACGCTGTGTGTCAGTGTAGAGGACGCTGTGTGTCAGTGTAGAGGACGCTGCGTGTCAGTGTAGAGGACGCTGCGTGTCAGTGTAGAGGACTATGCGTGTCAGTGTAGAAGACGCTGCGTGTCAGGGTAGAGGTAGAGGACGCTGCGTGTCAGGGTAGAGGACGTTGCGTGTCAGGGTAGAGGTAGAGGACGCTGCGTGTCAGGGTAGAGGTAGAGGACGCTGCGTGTCAGGGTAGAGGACGCTGCGTGTCAGGGTAGAGGTAGAGGACGCTGCGTGTCAGGGTAGAGGTAGAGGACGCTGTGTGTCAGGGTAGAGGTAGAGGACGCTGCGTGTCAGGGTAGAGGACGCTGCGTGTCAGGGTAGAGGTAGAGGACGCTGTGTGTCAGGGTAGAGGACGCTGTGTGTCAGGGTAGAGGACTCTATGTGTGTCAGGGTAGAGGACGCTGTGTGTCAGGGTAGAGGACGCTGTGTGTCAGTGTAGAGGACGCTGCGTGTCAGGGTAGAGGACGCTGCGTGTCAGGGTAGAGGACGCTGCGTGTCAGGGTAGAGGACGCTGCGTGTCAGGGTAGAGGACGCTGCGTGTCAGGGTAGAGGACGCTGCGTGTCAGGGTAGAGGACGCTGCGTGTCAGGGTAGAGGACGCTGCGTGTCAGGGTAGAGGACGCTGCGTGTCAGGGTAGAGGACGCTGCGTGTCAGGGTAGAGGTAGAGGACGCTGCGTGTCAGGGTAGAGGACGCTGCGTGTCAGGGTAGAGGTAGAGGACGCTGCGTGTCAGGGTAGAGGTAGAGGACGCTGTGTGTCAGGGTAGAGGACGCTGTGTGTCAGGGTAGAGGACGCTGCGTGTCAGGGTAGAGGACGCTGTGTGTCAGTGTAGAGGACGCTGCGTGTCAGGGTAGAGGACGCTGCGTGTCAGGGTAGAGGACGCTGCGTGTCAGGGTAGAGGACGCTGCGTGTCAGGGTAGAGGACGCTGCGTGTCAGGGTAGAGGACGCTGCGTGTCAGGGTAGAGGACGCTGCGTGTCAGGGTAGAGGACGCTGCGTGTCAGGGTAGAGGACGCTGCGTGTCAGGGTAGAGGACGCTGCGTGTCAGGGTAGAGGACGCTGCGTGTCAGGGTAGAGGACGCTGCGTGTCAGGGTAGAGGACGCTGTGTGTCAGGGTAGAGGACGCTGTGTGTCAGGGTAGAGGACGCTGTGTGTCAGGGTAGAGGTAGAGGACGCTGTGTGTCAGGGTAGAGGACGCTGTGTGTCAGGGTAGAGGACGCTGTGTGTCAGGGTAGAGGACGCTGTGTGTCAGGGTAGAGGACGCTGTGTGTCAGGGTAGAGGTAGAGGACGCTGTGTGTCAGGGTAGAGGACGCTGTGTGTCAGGGTAGAGGTAGAGGACGCTGTGTGTCAGGGTAGAGGTAGAGGACGCTGTGTGTCAGGGTAGAGGACGCTGTGTGTCAGGGTAGAGGACGCTGTGTGTCAGGGTAGAGGACGCTGTGTGTCAGGGTAGAGGACGCTGTGTGTCAGGGTAGAGGACGCTGTGTGTCAGGGTAGAGGACGCTGTGTGTCAGGGTAGAGGACGCTGTGTGTCAGGGTAGAGGTAGAGGACGCTGTGTGTCAGGGTAGAGGTAGAGGACGCTGTGTGTCAGGGTAGAGGTAGAGGACGCTGTGTGTCAGGGTAGAGGACGCTGTGTGTCAGGGTAGAGGTAGAGGACGCTGTGTGTCAGGGTAGAGGTAGAGGACGCTGTGTGTCAGGGTAGAGGACGCTGCGTGTCAGGGTAGAGGACGCTGTGTGTCAGGGTAGAGGTAGAGGACGCTGTGTGTCAGGGTAGAGGTAGAGGACGCTGTGTGTCAGGGTAGAGGTAGAGGACGCTGTGTGTCAGGGTAGAGGACGCTGTGTGTCAGGGTAGAGGACGCTGTGTGTCAGGGTAGAGGTAGAGGACGCTGTGTGTCAGGGTAGAGGTAGAGGACGCTGTGTGTCAGGGTAGAGGACGCTGTGTGTCAGGGTAGAGGACGCTGTGTGTCAGGGTAGAGGACGCTGTGTGTCAGGGTAGAGGACGCTGTGTGTCAGGGTAGAGGTAGAGGACGCTGTGTGTCAGGGTAGAGGTAGAGGACGCTGTGTGTCAGGGTAGAGGACGCTGTGTGTCAGGGTAGAGGTAGAGGACGCTGTGTGTCAGGGTAGAGGTAGAGGACGCTGTGTGTCAGGGTAGAGGACGCTGCGTGTCAGGGTAGAGGACGCTGTGTGTCAGGGTAGAGGTAGAGGACGCTGTGTGTCAGGGTAGAGGTAGAGGACGCTGTGTGTCAGGGTAGAGGTAGAGGACGCTGTGTGTCAGGGTAGAGGTAGAGGACGCTGTGTGTCAGGGTAGAGGATGCTGTGTGTCAGGGTAGAGGACGCTGTGTGTCAGGGTAGAGGTAGAGGACGCTGTGTGTCAGGGTAGAGGTAGAGGACGCTGTGTGTCAGGGTAGAGGTAGAGGACGCTGTGTGTCAGGGTAGAGGACGCTGTGTGTCAGGGTAGAGGACGCTGTGTGTCAGGGTAGAGGTAGAGGTAGAGGACGCTGTGTGTCAGGGTAGAGGTAGAGGACGCTGTGTGTCAGGGTAGAGGTAGAGGACGCTGTGTGTCAGGGTAGAGGACGCTGTGTGTCAGGGTAGAGGTAGAGGACGCTGTGTGTCAGGGTAGAGGTAGAGGACGCTGTGTGTCAGGGTAGAGGTAGAGGACGCTGCGTGTCAGGGTAGAGGTAGAGGACGCTGTGTGTCAGGGTAGAGGTAGAGGACGCTGTGTGTCAGGGTAGAGGTAGAGGACGCTGTGTGTCAGGGTAGAGGTAGAGGACGCTGTGTGTCAGGGTAGAGGTAGAGGACGCTGTGTGTCAGGGTAGAGGACGCTGTGTGTCAGGGTAGAGGACGCTGTGTGTCAGGGTAGAGGTAGAGGACGCTGTGTGTCAAGGTAGAGGTAGAGGACGCTGTGTGTCAGGGTAGAGGTAGAGGACGCTGTGTGTCAGGGTAGAGGTAGAGGACGCTGCGTGTCAGGGTAGAGGTAGAGGACGCTGTGTGTCAGGGTAGAGGTAGAGGACGCTGTGTGTCAGGGTAGAGGTAGAGGACGCTGTGTGTCAGGGTAGAGGTAGAGGACGCTGTGTGTCAGGGTAGAGGTAGAGGACGCTGTGTGTCAGGGTAGAGGACGCTGTGTGTCAGGGTAGAGGTAGAGGACGCTGTGTGTCAGGGTAGAGGTAGAGGACGCTGTGTGTCAGGGTAGAGGACGCTGTGTGTCAGGGTAGAGGACGCTGTGTGTCAGGGTAGAGGTAGAGGACGCTGTGTGTCAGGGTAGAGGTAGAGGACGCTGCGTGTCAGGGTAGAGGTAGAGGACGCTGCGTGTCAGGGTAGAGGTAGAGGACGCTGCGTGTCAGGGTAGAGGTAGAGGACGCTGTGTGTCAGGGTAGAGGTAGAGGACGCTGTGTGTCAGGGTAGAGGTAGAGGACGCTGTGTGTCAGGGTAGAGGTAGAGGACGCTGTGTGTCAGGGTAGAGGACGCTGTGTGTCAGGGTAGAGGTAGAGGACGCTGCGTGTCAGGGTAGAGGTAGAGGACGCTGTGTGTCAGGGTAGAGGACGCTGTGTGTCAGGGTAGGGTTTTGGTTTTTGCCCCTCTAACACTACACAGCTGATTCAAAAAATCAACTCATCGTTAAGCTTTGATCATTTGAATCAGCTGTGTAGTGTTAAACCAAAATGGGCAAAACCCAAAATGTGCACCCGTTGTGGTCCCAAGGACTGCCAATGTAAACCACAATCAAATCCGTTTTGAAATGATGCATTTAGTCAGATTTCAATGAAACATGGATAGGAGTATTACACTACTGTCCACAAGGGGGCAGTGTACTGAAGCAGAAACAAGTTTATGCACCCCCACTGTCTGTCAATGTGTTGTTGGATACAACTGTCCCTCAGGGAAGAGGTACAGGATACATCTCAATGGCCTTTACCAGTCCAGAGCCTGCTGGTTCTCTGTTCTACCTGATCATTAATATCACCCACCTGGTGTCCCAGGTCTAAATCAGTCCCTGATTAGAGGGGAATCACCCATCTGGTGTCCCAGGTCTAAATCAGTCCCTGATTAGAGGGGAATCACCCACCTGGTGTCCCAGGTCTAAACCAGACCCTGATTAGAGGGGAATCACCCACCTGGTGTCCCAGGTCTAAACCAGACCCTGATTAGAGGGGAATCACCCACCTGTTGTCCCAGGTCTAAACCAGTCCCTGATTAGAGGAGAATCACCCACCTGGTGTCCCAGGTCTAGACCCTGATTAGAGGGGAATCACCCACCTGGTGTCCCAGGTCTAACTCAGTCCCTGATTAGAGGGGAATCACCCACCTGGTGTCCCAGGTCTAGACCCTGATTAGAGGGGAATCACCCACCTGGTGTCCCAGGTCTAGACCCTGATTAGAGGGAACAATGACAAAATGCAGTGGAACTGGCTGGGAGGTCCAGAGTTGAGTCTGAGTGGCCTGGGGGAATCGTCTCCTATTCTTTACCTTCTAAATGATCTATGGAAATATTGGCTTTTCCTTTACACGTTTGCTTTGTTTACAAATTTACCAGTTTAACTTAACATGTTTTAGTTTGTGCCTGGTAAGTAAAATGTCTTATGCAACTCAATGAGATACTGCTGTTCGTCCATGTGATGACTGATGTGATGCGTTTTCTTCTACTGTAGCACAGAGATACTCCTGAAAACAACCCAGACACTCCCTTTGAGTTCACAGTGGAGAACCTGAAGGTGAGTCGACGAGAACACGACCACCAGAGAAATACCTGCACGTCAGACTCAACTTTGAAAACCATCACTTTTATCACATCTTTATAAATCGTTTTGAACAGGAAGCTTTTATTTTAAAAAAAAGGTCACATTCTCTGTTCTTGTGGACATCATATAGCCTCAGAGGGCCACAAACAGGCCGCCACCATCCCTGTGTTGGACCTGGCTCAGAGACAGCATGGATGGCTCCCCAGCTCAGCCATGAACAAGGGCATTCATCAATCGATCAATCAATATCCTGAAGCATCGGTCTGTTTTTAGAATAGAGTATGTTCATTTTGTTGTTGTTGTTGCTGTTTGACAACGATTTGTAGAACAATAGAATTCGACAGAACCTGTGTAGACTTGGGGCGTGTTCAGTACTCCATCCATTATTAGATTAACGCTCCTCCTGTCCACGAGCCTTCATTTTTCAGAATTGTTTCCCTCGCTCTCTCTCTCTCTCTCTCTTCTCCCAGGTGGCCGAGGTGCTTGAGGTCCCTCCGATGAGGATCTATGAGGTAGCGACGTTCAACACCATGTTCCTGAGGCAGCCGGTGGGCAAGTACCACATCCAGATCTGCACTACAACTCCCTGCATGCTTTGCGACTCCGACAGCATCCTGGAGGCCCTCCAGAACAAACTGGGTAAGAGATCGACTGTCCCGTTTGGTGCACAGACGGACCTAGAATGAAGGGGATTCAAGTGGAGATGGAAAACAGATGTCTGATGAACAACATCGAAGTAGATGTTCTGCAAATATAAACATCAGGGAAAAACATTTTATAGAAACGCAACAATTTCAAAGATTTTTACGGAGTTACAGTTCATATGAGGAAATCAGTCAATTGAAATAAATTCATTAGGCCCTAATCTATGGATTTCACATGACTGGGAATACAGATATGCTTTTGTCGGGCACCTTAAATTAAAAAGTAAGGGGCGTGGATCAGAAAACCAGCCAGTATCTGGTGAGACAAACCATTTGCCTCATGCAGCACGACACATTTCCTTCGCGTAGAGTTGATCAGACTGTTGACTGTGGCATGTTGGGCCTCAGGATCTCGTCATTCAAAAGTGCATTCAAACTGCCATCGATACAATGCAATTGTGTTTGTTGTCCGTAACTTATGCCTGCCCCATACCATAACCGCACCACCAACATGGGGCACTCTGTTCACAACGTTGAAGTCAGCAAACCGATCGCTCACACAACGCCATACACGTGGTCTGTGAATGTGAGGCCGGTTGGACATACTGCCAAATTCTCTAAAACGACGGCTTCTAGTAGAGAAATGAACATTCAATTCTCTGGCAACAGTTCTGGTCGACAGTCCTGCAGTCAGCACGCCAATTGCACGCTTCCTCAAAACTTGAGACATCTGTGGCATTGTGTTGTGTAACAAAACTTTGCCCCCAGCACAAGGTGCACCTGTGTAATAATCATGTTGTTTCATCAGTTTCTTGATATGCCACACCTGTCAGGTGGATGGATTATCTTGACAAAAGGAGAAATGCTCACTAACAGGGATGTAAACAAATTTGTTTCACAACATTTTAGAGAAAATAAGTCTCGAATCTTTTATTTCAGCACATGAAACATAGGACCAACACTTGACCTGTTGTGTTTATATTGTTGTTCTGTGTAGATGTGTTCACAGAAGCTTTAAGCTGTGGAGGAAAACCATTACTATGTTATATATATTGGAATCATTGTTCTATTATTTAACCATGATAGGTAGACATAGCTTTCATTGTTCTATTATTTAACCATGATAGGTAGACACTGCTTTCATTGTTCTATTTCCATGATAGGTAGACACAGCTTTCATTGTTCTATTTCCATGATAGGTAGACACTGCTTTCATTGTTCTATTTCCATGATAGGTAGACACAGCTTTCATTGTTCTATTTCCATGATAGGTAGACACAGCTTTCATTGTTCTATTATTTAATCATGATAGGTAGACACAGCTTTCATTGTTCTATTATTTAATCATGATAGGTAGACACAGCTTTCATTGTTCTATTATTTAATCATGATAGGTAGACACAGCTTTCATTGTTCTATTTCCATGATAGGTAGACACAGCTTTCATTGTTCTATTTCCATGATAGGTAGACACAGTTTTCATTGTTCTATTTCCATGATAGGTAGACAGTTTTCATTGTTCTATTTCCATGATAGGTAGACACAGTTTTCATTGTTCTATTATTTAATCATGATAGGTAGACACAGCTTTCATTGTTCTATTTCCATGATAGGTAGACACAGCTTTCATTGTTCTATTTCCATGATAGGTAGACACAGCTTTCATTGTTCTATTATTTAATCATGATAGGTAGACACTGCTTTCATTGTTCTATGAATTAATCATGATAGGTAGACACAGCTTTCATTGTTCTATGAATTAATCATGATAGGTAGACACAGCTTTCATTGTTCTATTTCCATGATAGGTAGACACAGTTTTCATTGTTCTATTTCCATGATAGGTAGACAGTTTTCATTGTTCTATTTCCATGATAGGTAGACACAGTTTTCATTGTTCTATTTCCATGATAGGTAGACACTGCTTTCATTGTTCTATTTCCATGATAGGTAGACACAGTTTTCATTGTTCTATTTCCATGATAGGTAGACACAGCTTTCATTGTTCTATTATTTAATCATGATAGGTAGACACTGCTTTCATTGTTCTATTAATTAACCATGATAGGTAGACACTGCTTTCATTGTTCTATTATTTAATCATGATAGGTAGACACAGCTTTCATTGTTCTATTTCCATGATAGGTAGACACAGCTTTCATTGTTCTATTTCCATGATAGGTAGACACAGCTTTCATTGTTCTATTATTTAATCATGATAGGTAGACACAGCTTTCATTGTTCTATTATTTAATCATGATAGGTAGACACAGCTTTCATTGTTCTATTTCCATGATAGGTAGACACAGCTTTCATTGTTCTATTTCCATGATAGGTAGACACAGCTTTCATTGTTCTATTTCCATGATAGGTAGACACAGCTTTCATTGTTCTATGAATTAATCATGATAGGTAGACACAGTTTTCATTGTTCTATTTCCATGATAGGTAGACACAGCTTTCATTGTTCTATTTCCATGATAGGTAGACACAGCTTTCATTGTTCTATTTCCATGATAGGTAGACACAGCTTTCATTGTTCTATTATTTAATCATGATAGGTAGACACTGCTTTCATTGTTCTATTTCCATGATAGGTAGACACAGCTTTCATTGTTCTATTTCCATGATAGGTAGACACAGCTTTCATTGTTCTATTTCCATGATAGGTAGACACTGCTTTCATTGTTCTATTATTTAATCATGATAGGTAGACACTGCTTTCATTGTTCTATTATTTAATCATGATAGGTAGACACAGCTTTCATTGTTCTATTATTTAACCATGATAGGTAGACACAGCTTTCATTGTTCTTTTTCCATGATAGGTAGACACAGCTTTCATTGTTCTTTTTCCATGATAGGTAGACACTGCTTTCATTGTTCTTTTTCCATGATAGGTAGACACAGCTTTCATTGTTATATTATTTAACCATGATAGGTAGACACAGCTTTCATTGTTCTATTATTTAATCATGATAGGTAGACACAGCTTTCATTGTTCTATTATTTAAC
Source organism: Oncorhynchus nerka (assembly GCF_034236695.1). Taxonomy (NCBI): domain Eukaryota; kingdom Metazoa; phylum Chordata; class Actinopteri; order Salmoniformes; family Salmonidae; genus Oncorhynchus; species Oncorhynchus nerka. Next base: position 20,613 of record NW_027040460.1, read on the forward strand.
CATGATAGGTAGACACAGCTTTCATTGTTCTATTATTTAACCATGATAGGTAGACACAGCTTTCATTGTTCTATTATTTAACCATGATAGGTAGACACTGCTTTCATTGTTCTATTATTTAACCATGATAGGTAGACACTGCTTTCATTGTTCTATTTCCATGATAGGTAGACACTGCTTTCATTGTTCTATTATTTAACCATGATAGGTAGACACAGCTTTCATTGTTCTATTTCCATGATAGGTAGACACAGCTTTCATTGTTCTATTAATTAACCATGATAGGTAGACACTGCTTTCATTGTTCTATTAATTAACCATGATAGGTAAACACTGCTTTCATTGTTCTATTTCCATGATAGGTAGACACAGCTTTCATTGTTCTTTTTCCATGATAGGTAGACACAGTTTTCATTGTTCTATTTCCATGATAGGTAGACACAGCTTTCATTGTTCTATTTCCATGATAGGTAGACACAGCTTTCATTGTTCTATTTCCATGATAGGTAGACATATTATTAGGCAATATTTGAAGTTTGTTCTGGTCTCTTTAATATAGCCTGGGAGTCAGTCCGTTTCTGATCTCTTTAATATAGCCTGGGTGCCTGTCTGTTTCTGGTCTCTTTAATATAGCCTGGGTGCCTGTCCGTTTCTGGTCTGTTGCCAGCTCCTTATGGAATGGATTAGGTAACAATACCAACCGATCTGAGACCCGGCTATCAAGATCCCAGTTCACCAATTCTTCCATCAGATCAGTGTAATTTTTACTATGTTAAAGGCCCAGTGTAATCAAAAACATGATTGTTTTGTGTTTTTCTATATATTTATCTCCACACAGAGTTTGGAATAATACTGTGAAAATGATGATAATGCCCCATTTAGTGTCAGACCTGTTTGAAAAGACCACCTGCCATTTCAACCTGTTTTAGTGGGATGGAGTTTTTGGCCTACATGGTGACATCACCAGGCAGTAAATGAGTTAATAGACCAATAAGAAAGAGTTCCAAACCTCTCTGCCAATAACAGCAAATTTTCACTTTTCCCCCTCCCCACTCAGACCACTCCCAAACTGTCTTAGCTAAATTCTTGCTTAAGAAATGTATTTTTGCTAAGAAACTATTTATTTATTTTCTATATTTTTTAAAAACATTTTCAATGAAAACAATCAGTGATGATAACAGTTACCCAGAAAACATTTTGATATTGAGATTTTTAAAAAATGGCTACATTTGACCTTTTAAAAAAATATATGTTTTTTCCCCTCAGGCATCAAGGTAGGAGGAATGACGTCAGACAAGATGTTCTCTCTAATAGAGGTGGAGTGTCTGTGTTAACGCTCCCATGGTCCAGATCAACGACAACTACAACGTGAGTTATTCTCTGCTTCACACAAAAAAACACACAACGATATACACGGAGTGGACAAAACATTAGGAACACTTTCCTAATATCGAGTTGCACCCTGTTTTGCCCTCAGAACAGTCTAAATTAGTAAGGGCATGGGACACTACAAGGTGTGAAGCGCTGGCCCATGTTGACTCCAATGCTTTCCACAGTTGTGTTAATTTGACTGGATGTCTTTTTGGGTGGTGAACCATTCTTGATACACACGGGAAACTGTTGTGTAGGAAAACCCAGCAGCGTTTCTGTTGTTGACACCCTCAAACTGGTGCTCCTGGCACCTACTACCATAGCCTGTTCAAAGTAGAGGTCGACTGATTAATTAGGGCCGATTTCAAGTTTTCATAACAATCAGAAATAGGTATTTTTTGGGCGCCGATTTGCAGATTAAAAATAAAATAATAATAATATATATATATATATTTTTTTAGACCTTTATTTAACTAGGCAAGTCAGATAAACTTATCTTATAAAAAACAATCAATCACCAGCGACTCCTGTGGCGGGCCGGGCGCAGTGCGCGCTAACCAAGGTTGCCAGGTGCACGGTGTTTCCTCCGACACATTGGTGCGGCTGGCTTCCGGGTTGGGATGCGCGCTGTGTTAAGAAGCAGTGCGGCTTGGTTGGGTTGTGTATTGGAGGACGCATGACTTTCAACCTTCGTCTCTCCCGAGCCCGTACGGGAGTTGTAGCGATGAGACAAGATAGTAGCTACTAAAAACAAACTATTGGACACCACGAAATTGGGGAGAAAACGGGGTAAAAAAAAAAATAATTAAAATAAATAAAAATAAAATAAAGTTATGAAAATCACCATTTCACTAATGTTTTTATTCATTTATTTATTTCTTATATTGTTGTCGTCCCCCCCGAAAATATCTCCTATCTGTTGTGACCGAATTGATATGTCCTCTCCTTCAGTTTAGTAGCCTTATCGAACGTTATGCCTGTAACTGCGTTGTAATAGGCTACATGAGGAGTCGGCAACCTTTTCTCATGCCAATTTGTCTGACCACTTCCACGGTTATGATATTCACATTTTTTTGTGAAACAGTTTCACTTCATTTATAATAATGTCTTCATATCTCAATCAAAATGATATGACAAATCTAAATGAAAAAATGATAATCCTAAAAAAAAGTTATTTCTATTGCGAATGCCAATATGTAAAAAAAAAAAAATCTACATAAAGCCAACAAATAAAAACATTGCAGACTGCCAGTAGAAAATATCCTGATAAAAAAAAAAAAAAAATCAATATCCTAGAAATCACATTTGCTACATGGCCTGTCTGCAATGAATTTGAAACATTGTGTCAACTAACTTGGGTCAGCTTGCCAAGTGAACTTGCAACAATGTATAAAATATTCAGGGCCGCTCAGTTTCCACAGCTGTAGGCTATTTGCGTACAGGATAAGAAGCAGTGCTTGACCTTGGCAGGAGCTCACCGGAGCGGAGTACCGGCGCCTCACATTTTCTACTGCTTGAGCTCCTGTTCCTCTTTATAGAATATTATCTAAAACAGTATTGTGGAGTTCCTGGTTCCTCTTTATAGAATATTATCTAAAACAGTATTGTGGAGTTCCTGGTTCCTCTTTATAGAATATTATCTAAAACAGTATTGTGGAGTTCCTGGTTCCTCTTTATAGAATATTATCTAAAACAGTATTGTGGAGTTCCTGGTTCCTCTTTATAGAATATTATCTAAAACAGTATTGTGGAGTTCCTGGTTCCTCTTTATAGAATATTATCTAAAACAGTATTGTGGAGTTCCTGTTCCTCTTTATAGAATATTATCTAAAACAGTATTGTGGAGTTCCTGTTCCTCTTTATAGAATATTATCTAAAACAGTATTGTGGAGTTCCTGGTTCCTCTTTATAGAATATTATCTAAAACAGTATTGCGGAGTTCCTGTTCCTCTTTATAGAATATTATCTAAAACAGTATTGTGGAGTTCCTGGTTCCTCTTTATAGAATATTATCTAAAACAGTATTGTGGAGTTCCTGGTTCCTCTTTATAGAATATTATCTAAAACAGTATTGCGGAGTTCCTGTTCCTCTTTATAGAATATTATCTAAAACAGTATTGTGGAGTTCCTGTTCCTCTTTATAGAATATTATCTAAAACAGTATTGTGGAGTTCCTGGTTCCTCTTTATAGAATATTATCTAAAACAGTATTGTGGAGTTCCTGGTTCCTCTTTATAGAATATTATCTAAAACAGTATTGTGGAGTTCCTGGTTCCTCTTTATAGAATATTATCTAAAACAGTATTGCGGAGTTCCTGGTTCCTCTTTATAGAATATTATCTAAAACAGTATTGTGGAGTTCCTGGTTCCTCTTTATAGAATATTATCTAAAACAGTATTGTGGCGTTCCTGTTCCTCTTTATAGAATATTATCTAAAACAGTATTGTGGAGTTCCTGGTTCCTCTTTATAGAATATGATCTAAAACAGTATTGTGGAGTTCCTGTTCCTCTTTATAGAATATTATCTAAAACAGTATTGTGGAGTTCCTGGTTCCTCTTTATAGAATATTATCTAAAACAGTATTGTGGAGTTCCTGTTCCTCTTTATAGAATATTATCTAAAACAGTATTGTGGAGTTCCTGGTTCCTCTTTATAGAATATTATCTAAAACAGTATTGTGGAGTTCCTGTTCCTCTTTATAGAATATTATCTAAAACAGTATTGTGGAGTTCCTGGTTCCTCTTTATAGAATATTATCTAAAACAGTATTGTGGAGTTCCTGTTCCTCTTTATAGAATATTATCTAAAACAGTATTGTGGAACTCCTAAATATAATACAGTACCAGCATTCAAAATGAAACCGGAACCTATTTCCAGTTGTTTTTGGGGTATCTTTACATTTACTTCACCATTCCTAAAGAAAATATTGTACTTTTTTAACTCTCATACATTTTCCCTGACGAGCCAAATGACTCGTTACATTTTGAATGCTTAGCAGGACAGGGAAATTGACCCACGTATCAAGAGAACATCCCTACTTCCTCTGGTCTGGCGGACTTCACTAAACAGAGAACATCCCTACTTCCTCTGGTCTGGCGGACTCACTAAACAGAACATCCCTGGCCATTCCTACTTCCTCTGGTCTGGCGGACTCACTAAACAGAACATCCCTGGCCATTCCTACTTCCTCTGGTCTGGCGGACTTCACTAAACAGAGAACATCCCTACTTCCTCTGGTCTGGCGGACTCACTAAACAGAACATCCCTGGCCATTCCTACTTCCTCTGGTCTGGCGGACTCATTAAACAGAACATCCCTGGCCATTCCTACTTCCTCTGGTCTGGCGGACTCATTAAACAGAACATCCCTGGCCATTCCTACTTCCTCTGGTCTGGCGGACTCATTAAACAGAACATCCCTGGCCATTCCTACTTCCTCTGGTCTGGCGGACTCACTAAACACAAATGCATATTTTGTAAATAACGTTGGGGTGTGCCCCTGGCTATCTGTACATTTTAAAAACAAGAAAATTATGCCGCCTTGTTTGCTTAATATAAGGAATAAGAAATTATTTATACTTTAATTTATACTTTTGATACTTAAGTATATTTTAGCAATTACATTTACTTTTTGATACTTAAGTATATTTAAAACCAAATACTTTGACTTTACTCAAGTACTATTTTACTGGGTGACTTGAGTAACTTTCTATTAGGGTATCTATACATTTACAATTGGGTACTTCTTCCACCACTGCAAATTTCAGTCCAAGTCGAGCACTGATAAGAAGTAATCAGGTAGGACTATTTGTATGGATCAGAGCACTGATAAGAAGTAATCAGGTAGGACTATTTGTATGGTGTTTCCACTGGATCAGAGCACTGATAAGAAGTAATCAGGTAGGACTATTTGTATGGTGTTTCCATTGGATCAGAGCACTGATAAGAAGTAATCAGGTAGGACTATTTGTATGGTGTTTCCACTGGATCAGAGCACTGATAAGAAGTAATCAGGTAGGACTATTTGCATGGTGTTTCCACTGGATCAGAGCACTGATAAGAAGTAATCAGGTAGGACTATTTGTATGGTGTTTCCACTGGATCAGAGCATGACATTGTTCCCTTTCACGCTGAGTGGTTATCGAAAGGGAGAGAGCTGGAAAGATCTTTCAAATACATTGAGGAACTATTGACATTCTCAATGGATGGAAAAACCGACTTTGTTCACTATCTGTTTGAGGTGAAGAAAACATTACTTTGAGAAGCTCCACAGCTCATTGGTGGTGGGGCGTTAACCAATCAGAAACACTATCAGATCCCCAAATGGGCACATTATTATGCCTCTGTTTTCACGCAGGCCAGGTAGCCTGTAGGTCTACTTCTATGTGTAATCAGGCCAGGTAGTCTATAGGTCTACTTCCATGTGTAATCAGGTAGTCTATAGGTCTACTTCTATGTGTAATCAGGCCAGGTAGTCTATAGGTCTACTTCTATGTGTAATCAGGCCAGGTAGTCTATAGGTCTACTTCTATGTGTAATCAGGCCAGGTAGTCTATAGGTCTACTTCTATGTGTCATCAGGTAGCCTGTAGGTCTACTTCTATGTGTCATCAGGTAGTCTATAGGTCTACTTCTATGTGTAATCAGGCCAGGTAGTCTATAGGTCTACTTCCATGTGTAATCAGGTAGTCTATAGGTCTACTTCTATGTGTAATCAGGTAGTCTATAGGTCTACTTCTATGTGTCATCAGGTAGTCTATAGGTCTACTTCTATGTGTCATCAGGTAGTCTATAGGTCTACTTCTATGTGTCATCAGGTAGTCTATAGGTCTACTTCTATGTGTCATCAGGTAGTCTATAGGTCTACTTCTATGTGTAATCAGGTAGTCTATAGGTCTACTTCTATGTGTTATCAGGCCAGGTAGTCTATAGGTCTACTTCTATGTGTTATCAGGCCAGGTAGTCTATAGGTCTACTTCTATGTGTCATCAGGTAGTCTATAGGTCTACTTCTACGTGTAATCAGGTAGTCTATAGGTCTACTTCTGTGTGTAATCAGGTAGTCTATAGGTCTACTTCTATGTGTAATCAGGCCAGGTAGTCTATAGGTCTACTTCTATGTGTCATCAGGTCAGGTAGTCTATAGGTCTACTTCTATGTGTCATCAGGTAGTCTATAGACCTACTTCTATGTGTCATCAGGTAGTCTATAGACCTACTTCTATGTGTCATCAGGTAGTCTATAGGTCTACTTCTATGTGTCATCAGGTAGTCTATAGGTCTACTTCTATGTGTCATCAGGTAGTCTATAGGTCTACTTCTATGTGTCATCAGGTAGTCTATAGGTCTACTTCTATGTGTCATCAGGTAGTCTATAGGTCTACTTCTATGTGTAATCAGGGCCAGGTAGTCTATAGGTCTACTTCTACGTGTAATCAGGTAGTCTATAGGTCTACTTCTATGTGTCATCAGGTAGTCTATAGACCTACTTCTATGTGTACTCAGGTAGTCTATAGGTCTACTTCTACGTGTCATCAGGTAGTCTATAGGTCTACTTCTATGTGTCATCAGGTTGTCTATAGGTCTACTTCTACGTGTAATCAGGTAGTCTATAGGTCTACTTCTACGTGTGCTCGTTCTTACTCAACATTCACAGGAGAGCTCCAAACAGAAGACAATAAATAAATTGACAGAATTGACGTGTTTCTCACAAGTGTATCATAAGTTGTGCGCTGTGCAAACAATGTGTCCACTCCGACCAGGAAGACTGGAACAAGAATATAGAAAGCATGAAGAGAAATGACTGTAACCAAAGTAACAAACACTGTAGATTATGAATTAATGGTAGACGTAGTACTGGGGACACATGTCATGGGGGGGGCATTGATAGACACTTAAACAATAAAACACAAACAATTCACACAATGAAGTTGTGAAACAATGCTATGTCTTCCAATGGTGCGACTGCTGGTCGGCATCCAAAGATGAATAAACGCTTGGAGGTAAAGAATGACAGCAGTGGTGTCGTCTACGGCGATACGGATATATCACTTATTATTGATATCTACTTAGCTCATTGATGTGAATCACACCGCTGCTCTGTCTTTTAGCTTTTTGCGCCGTACGGATTGTGCTCGTTGTGGACGGCTGTTCACAAATCTAAAATGTGTATTTGAACCCAATAATGATTTTGAATTCAAGAAGTTTAACCTGCCGATCAATCATTGTTTTTGAAACCCGGTCGACGGCCAGTGAAAAATGTGCCCTTGCAACAACTGAATAGTGTGGATTCCAGCCTATAGAATAACAGCTGTATAGTGCAGATCCCACCCTATAGAATAACAGCTGCATAGTGAGGATCCCAGCCTATAGAATAACAGCTGTATAGTGCAGATCCCAGCCTATAGAATAACAGCTGTATAGTGCAGATCCCAGCCTATAGAATAACAGCTGCATAGTGTGGATCCCAGCCTATAGAATAACAGCTGCATAGTGTGGATCCCAGCCTATAGAATAACAGCTGCATAGTGAGGATCCCAGCCTATAGAATAACAGCTGCATAGTGTGGATCCCAGCCTATAGAATAACAGCTGTATAGTGTGGATCCCAGCCTATAGAATAACAGCTGTATAGTGAGGATCCCAGCCTATAGAATAACAGCTGCATAGTGTGGATCCCAGCCTATAGAATAACAGCTGTATAGTGTGGATCCCAGCCTATAGAATAACAGCTGTATAGTGAGGATCCCAGCCTATAGAATAACAGCTGCATAGTGTGGATCCCAGCCTATAGAATAACAGCTGTATAGTGTGGATCCCAGCCTATAGAATAACAGCTGCATAGTGAGGATCCCAGCCTATAGAATAACAGCTGTATAGTGTGGATCCCAGCCTATAGAATAACAGCTGTATAGTGAGGATCCCAGCTTATAGAATAACGGCTGTGTAGTGCAGATCCCAGCCTATAGAATAACAGCTGCATAGTGAGGATCCCAGCTTATAGAATAACGGCTGTGTAGTGCAGATCCCAGCCTATAGAATAACAGCTGTATAGTGAGGATCCCAGCCTATAGAATAACAGTGTGGATCCCAGCCTATAGAACAACAGCTGCATAGTGAGGATCCCAGCTTATAGAATAACGGCTGTGTAGTGCAGATCCCAGCCTATAGAATAAAAGTGGGGCTTTTATTGATCCGTCTAATTCACAATAAGATAAATACATCCATAGGCCTAATAGACATGTGCTCAAACTGGAAACACATTTGATAGACTTAAAGGAGCAATCTGTAGTTGCTACATAGATATAGATATCTACATAAATATATCGATTCTTGAAGAATGTAACTTATAAATGCCTCATGAGTTCAGTTCAATCAGAACCCAAAATAGAAGCTTGTTCTCCTCCAATGTTTGTAAACATTGTATATGTAAACAAACACAGGTTATAGCTATAATGTTGATGGATGGTCAGTCCTGTATAGCCTCATAACATGGTTATAACTATAATGTTGGTATCATGGATGGTCAGTCCTGTATAGCCTCATAACATGGTTATAACTATGTTGATATCATGGATGGTCAGTCCTGTATAGCCTCATAACATGGTTATAACTATAATGTTGATGGATGGTCAGTCCTGTATAGTCTCATAACATGGTTATAACTATAATGTTGATATCATGGATGGTCAGTCCTGTATAGCCTCGTAACATGGTTATAACTATAATGTTGGTATCATGGATGGTCAGGCTGATATCATGGATGGTCAGGCCTTGTGTCCATTTCTCCGTCTATTAATCTGAGACTGGTTACATTTCTCCAGGCCCTTCCCTCAGCTTTTTACCAAAACAGCTGCATATGATCAAGATATCAAAGTGTCACCAACTAAAAGGTAAACAATACATTCCTGTCGTAAATGCAGAATATGGTATTGATTTATCCCATGGAAATAGTCCTTTTCAGTGGTGCTCAAAGCAGGCCATTCCACGAGCTCAGCGTTCATTTTCAACTGGAATCAAAAAAAATTTTTTTTTTTTTTTTTTAACCTTTATTTAACCAGGCAAGTCAGTTAAAGAACAAATTCTTATTTTCAATGACGGCCTAGGAACAGTGGGTTAACTGCCTGTTCAGGGGCAGAATGACAGATTTGTACCTTGTCAGCTCGGGGATTCGAACTTGCAACCTTTCGATTACTAGTCCAACGCTCTAACCACTAGGCTACCCTGCCGCCCCAAATGAGCCCAATCAGTCCTCCATGACAACACAATCAGTCCTCCATGACAACACAATCATAAACAACAATCAGTCCTCCATGACAACACAATCAGTCCTCCATGACAACACAATCATAAACAACAATCAGTCCTCCATGACAACACAATCAAACAACAATCAGTCCTCCATGACAACACAATCATAAACAACAATCAGTCCTCCATGACAACACAATCATAAACAACAATCAGTCCTCCATGACAACACAATCATAAACAACAATCAGTCCTCCATGACAACACAATCATAAACCATAATCAGTCCTCCATGACAACACAATCAAACAACAATCAGTCCTCCATGACAACACAATCATAAACAACAATCAGTCCTCCATGACAACACAATCATAAACAACAATCAGTCCTCCATGACAACACAATCATAAACAACAATCAGTCCTCCATGACAACACAATCATAAACAACAAATAGTCCTCCATGACAACACAATCATAAACCACAATCAGTCCTCCATGACAACACAATCATAAACCACAATCAGTCCTCCATGACAACACAATCATAAACCACAATCAGTCCTCCATCCATGACAACACAATCATAAACCACAATCAGTCCTCCATGACAACACAATCATAAACCACAATCAGTCCTCCATGACAACACAATCATAAACCACAATCAGTCCTCCATGACAACACAATCATAAACAACAATCAGTCCTCCATGACAACACAATCATAAACCACAATCAGTCCTCCATGACAACACAATCATAAACAACAATCTGTCCTCCATGACAACACAATCATAAACAACAATCAGTCCTCCATGACAACACAATCATAAACAACAATCAGTCCTCCATGACAACACAATCATAAACAACAAATAGTCCTCCATGACAACACAATCATAAACCACAATCAGTCCTCCATGACAACACAATCATAAACCACAATCAGTCCTCCATGACAACACAATCATAAACCACAATCAGTCCTCCATGACAACACAATCATAAACCACAATCAGTCCTCCATGACAACACAATCATAAACCACAATCAGTCCTCCATGACAACACAATCATAAACAACAATCAGTCCTCCATGACAACACAATCATAAACCACAATCAGTCCTCCATGACAACACAATCATAAACCACAATCAGTCCTCCATGACAACACAATCATAAACAACAATCTGTCCTCCATGACAACACAATCATAAACAACAATCAGTCCTCCATGACAACACAATCATAAACAACAATCAGTCCTCCATGACAACACAATCATAAACAACAGAGCAGAATAATAAGTCCTTAGTTTTGGGGTCATGCTCAGGTAAAACTATATAGATAATCTATACTTCCATATTTCCAGGTCCTGTTCTTGAAGATCAAGGGGTATAACATTTATTGTAATGACTGGAAATCTGATAGACTTTGGATTTTTAATTGTAAAGATATAATTTAAATGTATTATTATGTTGTAGAAAGCGATGAGTTAGAAGAAGCCTACATAACCAACCCATAATGTAAAATTTAACATCCATATATATGGCCAGTTATCTCAACTTCAGCATTGACTTATTCTGCAATAGATGGCATTCAATTGGTAACATACATTTAGGCCTTCTTCTAATGCCTCTTCAGGGGAAAGTAATCTAAAAGTAACTGAATGTAATCAGACTACGTTACTGAGTTTTGGCGGTAATCAAAAAAAAGTTACGTTACTGATTTACAACTGGACAGGGTAACTAGTAACTATCGGATCACATTTAGAGAGTATTGACTTATTCACCTACAGCATTCACCTACTCACCTACAGCATTCACCTACTCACCTACAGCATTCACCTACTCACCTACAGCATTCACCTACTCAGCCCATAGAGAACACACAGCGAGTAGCAGCAGTATAGAAACCAAAGGGGTGTCAGTAGTGTCGGTGGTGTCAGCGGTTCCGGTGGTGTCGGTGGTTCCGGTGGTGTCAGGTAGTGTTAGCAGTGTCAGTGGTGTCAGGTGGTGTTAGCGGTGTCGGTGGTGTCGGTGGTGTCAGCAGTTCCGGTGGTGTCTGTGGTGTCAGCGGTGTCAGCTGTGTCAGGTGGTGTCGGTGGTGTCAGTAGTGTCGGTGGTGTCAGTAGTGTCGGTGGTGTCAGGTGGTGTCAGTGGTGTCAGCGGTGTCAGGTGGTGTCGGTGGTGTCAGCGGTGTCAGTAGTGTCGGTGGTGTCAGTGCAATCCAAGAGGCCATTTCATTCATTGTTCTGCTAAGTGCTGGACGAAAACAAACTCGACCAGTCGACTAAATGGGTTCAGCCCTAAAGTTAACGTTCCTGTATCGTAACAGAGCCCATGTGTGTGTATAGGTGTGTATAGGTGTGTGTGTGTATAGGTGTGTATGTATAGGTGTGTATGTGTAGGTGTGTATGTATGGGTGTGTATGTGTGGGTGTGTATGTATAGGTGTGTGTGTGTGTATGTATAGATGTGTGTGTGTGTATGTATAGATGTGTGTGTGTGTATGTATAGATGTGTGTGTGTGTATGTATAGATGTGTGTGTGTGTATGTATAGATGTGTGTGTGTGTATGTATAGATGTGTGTGTGTGTATGTATAGATGTGTGTGTATGTATAGATGTGTGTGTATGTATAGATGTGTGTGTATGTATAGGTGTGTGTGTATGTATAGGTGTGTGTATGTATAGGTGTGTGTGTATGTATAGGTGTGTGTATGTATAGGTGTGTGTATGTATAGGTGTGTGTATGTATAGGTGTGTGTATGTATAGGTGTGTGTATGTATAGGTGTGTGTATGTATAGGTGTGTATGTATAGGTGTGTATGTATAGGTGTGTATGTATGTATAGGTGTGTGTGTATGTATTGGTGTGTGTGTATGTATAGGTGTGTGTGTATGTATAGATGTGTGTATGTATAGGTGTGTGTGTATGTATAGATGTGTGTATGTATAGGTGTGTGTGTATGTATAGATGTGTGTATGTATAGGTGTGTGTATGTATAGATGTGTGTATGTATAGATGTGTATATAGATGCGTATTGAATGGCGTAGTGTCCAGAGCATGGAGGCGCTACCAGGAGACAGGCCAGTACATAAGGAGACGTGGAGGAGGCCGTAGGAGGGCATTAACCCAGCAGCAGGACCGCTACCTCCGCCTTTGTGCAAGGAGGAGCACTGCCAGTGTGTGTATAGGTGTGTATGTATAGGTGTGTATGTGTGGGTGTGTATGTATGTATAGGTGTGTAGGTGTGTATAGATGTGTGTGTGTATGTATAGATGTGTGTGTGTGTGTGTGTATAGATGTGTGTGTGTGTGTGTATAGATGTGTGTGTGTGTGTGTGTGTATAGATGTGTGTGTGTGTATGTATAGATGTGTGTGTGTGTATAGATGTGTGTGTGTGTATGTATAGGTGTGTGTGTATGTATAGGTGTGTGTATGTATAGGTGTGTGTATGTATAGGTGTGTGTATGTATAGGTGTGTGTGTATGTATAGGTGTGTGTATGTATAGGTGTGTGTGTATGTATAGGTGTGTGTGTATGTATAGGTGTGTGTGTATGTATAGATGTGTGTGTATGTATAGATGTGTGTATGTATAGATGTGTGTATGTATAGATGTGTGTATGTATAGATGTGTGTATGTATAGATGTGTATATAGATGCGTATTGAATGGTTCATGAAAGGAGAGATGCACGTCCCTATAAAATGTTAGACAATCACTAATTAAAACATTCTAGGCTTTGGAGCTCAGGCTGCAATATAATGATGTGGTTTATCAGTGAATTAAATGACTAATGATACACTTGACCAGGGTTTGATTATTTCATCTAGAATGAAATATACTGTGTATAGACTCACATTCTATATATATTATATATATATATTTTTTTATCTTCCAGGAACGGGCGTTTCTCCTGCGAGCCAGCAGGAGGACTGACGAGTCTGTCTGAGCCTCCCCCTGGACCTGGTTTCGGTGTCAGAGCTGATCTATAGAGACCTACAGTGTATTTCAACAACTCCCTAGCCCAGGGGTGTCAAACATACGGCCCGCGGGCCGGAACCGGCCCCCAAGGAGGTTCGATCAGGCCCGCAGGATAATTTGAAAGTGGAAAAAATGCATAAAAGACATGGAATTAATATTTTTAATTTGCTGCAATTCATGGATTATCCGCTAAGGGGCGCACTCTTTCCATCAGAGTAGAAGACAAGCCGCATCACTGAGACAGACTGAAAACAGCAGACGGTATCAATGCGCCATCTGCTGCTTGTTACGACGTTGTTAATACCTTGGTCTCTACCTCTCCGCTACACCCTCATTAGCCAAAATGTCGTTATCCAAACGGAGAAAAGTAGATAAGGAGTGTAGAATTTTCAAAGAAAAATGGACCACGTCCTATTTATTTACAGAGATGCACGGAAAACCTTCGTGCTTGGTGTGTTTGCAACAAGTTTCGGTATTGAAGGAATATAATATTCGACGCCACTACGAGACTCATCACAGCGAAAAATATGACGGCTTGCAAGGACAACTGAGAAGAGATAAGATTAACGAATTGCTGGCGGGTCTGAGGAAACAGCAGTCAACTTTCATCCAGAGCCGAGAAGTCAGTGAAGCAGCGGTAAAAGCCAGCTACCTAATTGCTAGCGAAATAGCATTAGCATCGAAGCCGTATTCCGACGGTGACTTTGTTAAACGATGCATGATGAAGGCGGCTGAACTTGTATGTCCCGAGAAGCGACAAGCTTTTGCCAATATTAGCCTGACGAGGAATACTATAGCAGAGAGGATTTCGGAACTATCGGCAGATTTAGACAGTCAATTGAAACAGAGAGTCAAGTCATTTATTGCATTTTCCGTGGCAATTGACGAGAGCACTGACATCACAGACGTGGCCCAACTGGCCATATTTATTCGAGGAGTTGATGAGACATTGACTGTTACTGAAGAGTTTCTTGAGTTGGTGCCAATGATGGACACCACAACAGCCGAGGACATTTTCGGCTCTGTCGTTGCTGCATTGGACAGAGTTGGAGTGGACTGGTTCCGCTGTCAGCCTGGCTACAGACGGTGCGCCATCCATGGTCGGAAAGAAAGCAGGTGTCGCGACAAAGTTCAAAGACAAAGTACAAGCCCTTAATGGAGGAGATCGTTTCTGGACATTTCACTGTATTTTGCACCAGGAGGCATTGTGTTGCAAGTCGCTGAAAATGGACCACGTCATGGAGGTGGTTGTTCGCACTGTAAATTTCATCCGGTCCAGAGGTCTGAACCATCGTCAGTTTGACAAACTTCTCAGCGACAGCAACATTACCCACAGCCTGCCATACCACACTGAAGTGAGATGGTTAAGCCGAGGCGCTGTGCTGAGGCATTTCTTTGATCTACGAGAGGAAATCGGACAGTTCATGGAGAAAAAAGGAAAACCGGTGTTGGAATTACAATCTCAGGAATGGCTACGGGACCTTGCATTCTTGGTTGATATTACTGAACACTTGAACAATCTGAACAAAATGTTGCAAGGCCGCAAAAAGTTGTCACACAGTTTTCTGACAACATACATGCATTTAAGTTGAAGCTGACTTTGTGGGAGATGCAACTGGCAAATGGCAACCCTGCTCATTTCCCCTGTCTGAGAGATGTGTGTGTGACCAGACCTGATGCGGACATGAAACGGTACAAAGACAAAATTGCAGGACTACTGCGGGAGTTTGAGAAACGTTTTCAGGTATTTGGTGAACTTGAGACAGAATTTTCAGTTTTTCGCTCACCTTTCACAGTTAAAGCTTCTGATCTGCCGGTCGAAATTCAGCTAGAGATAATTGATTTGCAGTGTGATGCAGATTTGAAGGGCAAATTTGCCTCTGTAGGTCTGGACAGATTTTATCAGTATCTACTACCAGGGTACCCCAAATTAACAGCCCTGGCTGCTAAAATTTTGTGCATGTTTGGGACAACCTACCTTTGTGAACAAATTTTCTCAGTGATGAATATCAATAAAACAAAAATGCGTTCAAGGCTCACAAACAAGCACTTAAATGACATTCTGAAAGTGACAGCTAGTCAGGACATGACACCTGGTGTTGATGCACTTGTACAGGCCAAAAGATGCCAAGTTTCAGGAACAAATACAAGTCCAGACTAGACTAACACCTTTAAAATGCTGCCTTAGATACTGTTTGCATTGAAAGAATACAGCTCTGTGAAGATGAATCCTTACTGTGGTGATTTAAAAAATGTGCACTTTAATGTTAGTCAGCAGCTTCAAAACAAAAGTTGTGTGATGGAATTCTACTGTTCATACAACTCCATACATTTTCAATTTCGTGGAGCAGTGTAGCAGAGTATGGTATAATTTTAATGGTCCGGCCCACTTGACATCTCCCTAGGCCGTATGTGGCCCACGATGCGAAATGAGTTTGACACCCCTGCCCTAGCCCCTATATAGTGCACTACCGAAGCCCATAGGGCGCCAGTTCAAAGTAGTGTATTTAAAAAAATATATATATATATAATATAAAAATATAATATATATATATATATATATATAAAAATATAATATATAAAAATATAATATATATAAAAATATAATATATATAAAAAATATAATATATATATAAAAAATATAATATAAATATAAAAATATAATATAAAAATATAATATATATATAAAAATATAATATAAAAATATAATATATATATAAAAATATAATATAAAAATATAATATATATATATAAAAATATAATATAAAAATATAATATATATATATATATATCATATAAAAATATAATATATATATATCATATAAAAATATAATATATATATATCATATAAAAATATCATATAAAAATATATATATCATATAATATATATATATCATATAAAAATATAATATATATATATACTGTATAAGAACCGTCCTGTTCAGGGGAAATAATGTAATATTGTAAATAAAATGTCAATGTGCTCATGGGGCCGTGCTTTTACACCTGCATTGTTTGCTGTTTGGGGTTTTAGGCTGGGTTTCTGTACAGCACTTTGAGATATCAGCTGATGTACGAAGGGCTATATAAATAAATTTGATTTGATTTGATTTGATGGGGCGTCAGACTGTCTCTCTGTGTGTCAATTTAGATAAGACACTAATTATCTGTCTCAAAGAGAAATCTAGGTCGACACCGATTTGATACAGTATTTCTATTAGAAAACGTTTCCTACACCACACTGTCAACGACAAGCAGATCAAGAAACTATGAATCATTTAAAAGTCAGAAAAGAAAACTGCCGGAAAGAATAGGCACTCAAGTTGCCACAAGCCTCGCACAGAAATGTATTCTTATTGAGAGCATCAATTGATGGGGTAAAATGCGTACAGTACCAGTCAAAAAAAGTGGACACACCTAGTCATTCCAGGGTTTTAATTTATTTTAATATTTTCTACATTGTAGAATAGAAGAAACCATGAAATAACACAAGGAATCAAAAGTATTACATCAAAATATTTTTGAGATTTTTCAAAGTAGCCACCTTATGGCTTAATGACAACTTTGCACACTCTTGGCATTCTCTCAACCAGCTTCACGAGGTAGTCACCTGGAATGCATTTCAATTAACAGGTGTGCCTTGTTTGAGCCAATCAGTTATGCTGTGACAAGGTAGGGGTGGTATACAGAAAGATATCCCTATTTGGTAAGACCAAAGCTGTGTTTGAATACTCATACTAACTTCCCTAACGCTTCTATTTGTGAAGTGAATTGAGTATATAGTATACTTATTGGTCATAGTTTAGTATGCCAAAAGCTCCGGGATGACGTACCAAATTCACCAAAATACTAAGTATACGTGCAGTGGACACTATTTCCGTGCATATAGGACCCATAATGCAATTATTCAGAAAATGGGCGTGGCTTCGCGTTTTTAGATTAGATAAAAAATTGTGGAAAATATGCAGCCAAAGTCAGACAAATTCATTGCTCATAAACATATGTTAAGAAAATTGAAATATGTAATAAAGTAATGCTTTTCAAATACGTTACATGTTATGTTGGCTGACAATTTGTTAGCTATGCTATCCTTATGAACCGCATTAGCATTACAGCAGTATGTTAGCTATGCTATCCTTATGAACCGCATTAGCATTACAGCAGTATGTTAGCTACTATATCCTTATGAACCGCATTAGCATTACAGCAGTATGTTAGCTACGCTATCCTTATGAACCGCATTAGCATTACAGCAGTATGTTAGCTACTCTATCCTTATGAACCGCATTAGCATTACAGCAGTATGTTAGCTACTATATCCTTATGAACCGCATTAGCATTACAGCAGTATGTTAGCTACTATATCCTTATGAACCGCATTAGCATTACAGCAGTATGTTAGCTACTATATCCTTATGAACCGCATTAGCATTACAGCAGTATGTTAGCTATGCTATCCTTATGAGCCGCATTAGCATTACAGCAGTATGTTAGCTATGCTATCCTTATGAACCGCATTAGCATTACAGCAGTATGTTAGCTACTATATCCTTATGAACCGCATTAGCATTACAGCAGTATGTTAGCTATGCTATCCTTATGAACCGCATTAGCATTACAGCAGTATGTTAGCTACTATATCCTTATGAACCGCATTAGCATTACAGCAGTATGTTAGCTATGCTATCCTTATGACAGAATAACTGATGAATTTACGAACATACCTACCAATACCTGTTGAATATGTCTGGTGTGTGCAAAAAAAAAAAAAAAAAAAAGCTTAATTAAATTGTTGCTAAGCAGCACATTTAGTCACCAACGCTCTGGATAACACAAACAACCTAACCAGCTCTGCTAGGGGGGAGTAAAATGGTCAGAGTGAGGTGTTCTCTCATGATGTGTCTGGAAGTAGCTAGCCAGTTAACATTAGCCAGTTAGCTTTGGTGCTTGACTGCCGGTTGAACCCTCGGATCAACCGTAGCTCCTCCGCCAGAGCGTCCGGTGTGCGCTCTGAACGCTCCGAGAGTCTGAATTTACGAACAAACCCGAAATCGTAAAATGTTTAGCTAGTAATTTGTTAAAATAACAAGCGGTTGCATAGCGAAAGCATCAACTTTCCGGTAGACAGGCGTAGCTCAACTGAAAGGATACCATTCGTTTCCAGTATACTAAAATGAACTAATAGTATGTAGTATGTACTCATTAAATATGTAGTATACACTATGTTAGAATGGGTATTCGAACACAGCTCAAGTCTACATTATGGCAAGAAGAGCTCAAATAAGCAAAGAGATACGACAATCCATAAGACATGAAGGTCAGTCAATCTGGAAAATTTCAATAACTTTTTATAGGTTTCTTCAAGTGCAGTCGCAAAAAACGTCAAGCGCTATGAAAGGAAGACCCAGAGTTACCTCTGCTGCAGAGGATAAGTTCATTAGACATACCTGGCTCTCATGAGGACCACCACAGGAAAGGAAGACCCAGAGTTACTTCTGCTGCAGAGGATAAGTTCATTAGAGATACCAGCCTCGCAGTTCAAATTATTTGTCATAATTTGGCCGTCTGTTTATATCCTAAAATATATTTCCTCATATTAGTGCATCGCAGTTGCTAGCTGTGCCACAAGAGTTCCTAGTTCGAGTCCAGGCTCTGTCGCAGCCGACCGCGACCGGGAGACCCATGGGGCGGCACACAATTGGCCCAGCGTCGTCCAGGTTAGGGGAGGGTTTTGGCCCGCAGGGATGTCCTTGTCCCATCATGCTCTAGCGGGCCAGGTGCATGCACGCTGACACATTCGCCAGGTGTACGGTGTTTCCTCTGACACAGTGGAGTGGCTGGCTTCCAGATTAAGCAGCAATCCGGCTTGTATGGCTCTCGACCTTTGCCTCTCCCGATTCCGTATAGGAGTTGCAGCGATGAGACAAGACTGTAACTACCAATTGGATACCACGAAATTGGGGAGAAAAAGGTCAAAGTAAAAAAAAAAAATACAAATCTGAATTCAAGGCACACTTAAGCAGCATGGCTACCGCAGCGATAGCCCATCTGGTTTGCTCTTAGTGGGACTATCGTTTGTTTTTCAACAAGAAAATGACCCAACACACCTCCAGGCTGTGTAAAGGCTATTTGACAAGGAGAGTGATGGAGTGCTGCATCAGATGACCTGGCCTCCACAATCACCCAGCCTCAACCCAATTGAGATGGTTTGGGTTGAATTGGACTGCAGAGAGAAGGAAATGCAGCCAACAAGTGCTCAGCATATGTGGGAACTCATTCAAGACTGTTGGAAAAGCATTCCAGGTGAAGTTGGTTGAGAGAATGCCAAGAGTGCGCAAAGCTATCATTTTGGCAAAGGGTTGCTCCTTTGAAGAACATCCAATTTAAAATATATTTTGAAATGTTAAACACAGTTTTTGGTTAGTACATGATTCCTTGTGTGTTATTTCATCGTTTTGATGTCGTCACTATTATTCTACAATGTAGAAAAGAGTAAAAAAAAAGAAGAAAACCCCTTGAATGAGTAGATGTGTCCAAACTTTTGACTGGTTCTGTGTGTAAACAAATACTCCTGCAATGGAACTGCAGAAACTGCGAATGATCCTTTGCTTCTGAAGCATAGATAGATATGATGCAATGACCTCCGGTTCAATAACATCGCAACCCCCCACAAAAGTCAGTCCTCCTTTTCCTGTAGTCCACAATCATCTCCTTAGTCTTGGCTACGCTGAGAGATAGGTTGTTATTCTGGCACCACCCGGCCAGGTCTCTGACCTCCTCCCTATAGGCTGTCTCGTCGTTGTCTGTGATCAGGCCTACCACTGTTGTGTCGTCTGCAAACTTAATGATGGTGTTACGAGTCGTGCCTGGCCATGCAGTCGTGGGTGGCAGGTGTCTTCACTGACATTTTCAACATGTCCCTGATTGAGTCTGTAATACCAACATGGCAAAATAAATACACAAAGGCAACCTGCCTATATGACTACAGACCCGTAGCCATGAAGTGCTAATTATGTCAGATCTCAACAACAATGTTAACGTTGTATTTCCTGTTCACGAATTTCATGCTAATGCTGGGTATTTTAGCCAGCGCCCAATTGACTCCCAGTCACTCCTTGAAGGAGTCCTCTCTTTGTCCTAGAATCACCCAGAATGCACTGCGCTACCCATTACGACAAAATGGGCAACGTACACAATGGGTGTTAATATGATTCCAATGGAGTTTCCCCATCTCCTCAAAAGTATATCTGACAGACTCTGGCTGGACTGAGGACGACGCAAAGTTTGGAAAATGTGCCTCGCAAATGGAGCCTTAAACCGCAAGCCGTTACGATTCCACGCCGTTGTGGACGTCCGAAATGCATGACATCCGTAGTTTATTTAACAAGTCAGTTAAGAACAAATTCTTATTTTCAATGACAGACTAGGAACAGTGGGTTAACTGCCTGTTCAGGGGCAGAACGACAGATTTGTACCTTGTCAGCTCGGGGTTTGAACTCGCAACCTTCCCGGTTACTAGTCCAACGCTCTAACCACTAGGCTACCCTGCCGCCCCATAGTAACGGTGGGACTCGTGCAATGTGAACGAGGCTTTACCCCTACGCACTCTGTTACGTTATTTTTTATTTTACTAGGCAAGTCAGTTAAGAACACATTCTTATTTACAATGACGGCCTGTTTAACTGTCTGTTCAGGGGCAGAACGACAGATTTGTACCTTGTCTGCTCGGGGATTTGAACTTGCAACCTTCCGGTTACTAGTCCAACGTAACCTTACGGTTACTAGGCTACCCTCCCGCCCCGTTATGTCGGATGTCATGCATTTGGGATAGCTAGCAACTTGTAAACAGTTACAGTGCCTTGCGAAAGTATTCGGCCCCCTTGAACTTTGCGACCTTTTGCCACATTTTAGGCTTCAAACATAAAGATATAAAACTGAATTTTTTTGTGAAGAATCAACAACAAGTGGGACACAATCATGAAGTGGAACGACATTTATTGGATATTTTTTTTTATTTATATTTTATCTTGATTACACACAGGTGGATTGTATTTATCATCATTAGTCATTTAGGTCAACATTGGATCATTCAGAGATCCTCACTGAACTTCTGGAGAGAGTTTGCTGCACTGAAAGTAAAGGGGCTGAATAATTTTGCACGCCCAATTTTTCAGTTTTTGATTTGTTAAAAAAGTTTGAAATATCCAATAAATGTCGTTCCACTTCATGATTGTGTCCCACTTGTTGTTGATTCTTCACAAAAAAATAGTTTTATATCTTTATGTTTGAAGCCTGAAATGTGGCAAAAGGTCGCAAAGTTCAAGGGGGCCGAATACTTTCGCAAGGCACTGTACCCATTCCGATAAGGGAGTACTATTGTACTAGTAATGTTAAATAATAAATTGACAACTAAGCCAATTGTATTATGACTTGCCTCCTCCCGTTTAAGTTTATCGTGATGGTAATGACGTTTGTTTTTATTAGGTTATTAGGTTGAGGTCGCTAGCTACAGTGGTATCTTCAACCTAGCCTCGCGTTTAGCTAGCTACAGTGGTATCTTCAACCTAGCCTTGCGTTTAGCTAGCTACAGTGGTATCTTCAACCTAGCCTCGGGTTTAGCTAGCTACAGTGGTATCTTCAACCTAGCCTCGCATTTAGCTAGCTACAGTGGTATCTTCAACCTAGCCTCGCGTTTAGCTAGCTGAGTTGAGGGAGAAAAAAAAAGGTAACTAAAACAAAACATGTTTTATCACTTGATACAATATATTTATCCTGTCTTAAATGAAAAGGTCATATTTTGCACTTTGGGGTTTCCTGAACGTGGGCATTCCTGCATCTGCAGGAACACCTCTTTATGCTTCTATTGGTCCATTTTAAAGCTAGGAGGAGGAGGAGGCACTTCAGTACAATAGGTGGCGGTAAGGCACCATTGGATGCCAACCGCAGATAAACCCATAGAAGAAGAGGCAGACTGTCCTTCGCCCTCACCCGTCGGGCACTTTTTCCCCGCGCAGTTCTGTTAATGATGGCAGTTGTTCTGTAAACATTTAGGACACTGGGTGCTAGCTAGTTAGAAAGATAGGACTCCGGTACACTGTGCAAGCAGGAGGTGGGGATAGTTAGGTAGCTAGCACACCGGTAGACAGTGTCCTTCGCCCTTGTCTGTCGGGCACTGTTTTCCCGCAGTTCTGTTAATGACTCTGGTACATAATAGCAAGCAAAATAGGTAACTAACTAGAGATAGCTAGGACACCGGTGTCCTTTGCCCCCGGCCTGTCTTTTCCCGCAGTTCTGTTACGACACTGTGTGCTAGCTGGTTAGCTAGCTAACTAGGACACAGCAGGCAGGATAGGTAGCTAGCTAGGACTCTGGGAGACAGTGTACCTTGCCCTTGCCTGCCAGGCACTGTTAGCTAGCAAGGAGGTCTCCGGTACACAGCAGGCGGGAGGCTGGGTCGACACCGGTAGAAAGTTCTGTTTAGTAGCGCAGCAATACTCTGTGAAGATGACATAAGACATCACTGTGGTACCGTGAGTCTTCAGGCTAGACTCATGTGGCATTTTGGCAAGTAAAAAAAAAAAAAAATTAAAACGACTTTCTGAGTCGTCTGTTGTCATAGAGATAGATAGAAGACTCATGATGGGTATAACCACTTATAGCATGGACATTGCAATTGAGGCCTTCCACAATTTTAAATGTGTCAAATGGATGGGGATACCTATGAGTTGAGAATTATCAGCCAATGAAGAACAGAAAGAAAATGAAGATTGCTTTCAATGCAACAGAGTCACGGACGCTATAATGACACGCATAACAAAGATGAGTCCTATATCTATCTCTATGGCCTGTATATACACGCGTATCTACCCTCTCATTGGCTAGAATGGTCCCACCTGATCTCGCCCCCTCCCCCTCCTCCTCATGCCTTCCATCTTTGAGGACATGTATTTCTATTGTTCGAGCGGGCACTCGAATCTCTTGTCAATATAATAGACAATCTTTCATAATGTTCTCCCAATCGCGCATGCGCTTTAATACCCATATAATGCAAATATCACTGCGCCACAACAATTCGATATAGACAGAGCGGCAGGAATGATGCAACACATCGACGGAACTAGAATACAGTGTCTATGCATTCATATAAATGACAATTGAATGCACATAGTCAGATTTTACCTTTCTGTTATGTCTTCATTCGACATGTTCGAAAAACATTCCCTAAAAGCCGCAGAGCGGAGCGGAAAGGATGACGCGCCCAGCGTCACCCACCTCTCCCTCTCCGATGCACCCCAAAAGTTGACTTGCAAAATACTCACCATTCGGTATCTATACACGCAATAAAAACACGACTTTAAAATGTACATACTAACCTAACGAAGATGTATTATATTTTGTATTATAATATCGAAGCCATTTCTATCAGTTCCGGGAAATGTTTAAAATGTGGTAAATAGCTTGACATACCCATTATCCAGCAGACTTAGACCCTTAAAAAAAAGAAGAAGATTGTCAGGACTCACGTGATCAATATGACTGTTCTCGGCCAATGGGAGCGACGTTTGCATGATTTGCTGGGGGGAGTTTCTTCTTGAAGACGAAGGACGGCTGGGGATGTTTTCAAACCCAGCAATAAACTGGACGTCACACATAGCCCGTAGTCTAGCTACTGTTCATGTTCAATATTTTGGGAAATTACTGTTTTACAAGCTACGTAGTTTTATCTTCACGATCTGAATGAACAGGCAGAACCTGATGGGTATTGAAAAGGTAAGCAGAAAGTTAAATGTTCATATTTCTTTAGATTTTGATTGCTCATGATCATAGTAAAACCCCAGCTAGCAAGCTAATCAACTTTGACGTCAGCTATGGCCACAACTTTTATTGTTATTTTTGGACTTGTATGTCACCACCTTTTTTTTTCAATGGACGCGTTTAAGTAACAGGTGTTTTACTTATGTGTCAAAGTTGCTTTTATGCTAATAATATGAATAATTATAGCTGTGTGTTGCTGTGTGTCGAAGGGAAAAGCTGGGTGACAACTGGTGGCTAACTAGTTAGCTTCAGCTAGCCTGTAAGGTATTCGCCTCAGCGGGCTTTTGTCTACACGGGATGTTTTTTTGGTTTTTGTTCTCCATGTAACTTACACATTGAACGATAAAAAAAAATATATATATATATATATCTTTAAAGTATTTTTTCCCCCCCTGCAACAGACCATGGTTACACAGTAAATTGACCGAGACTTTCGCCAGCAAATTCGACACATTTTATGTAACGTAGTCTACGTAGTCTCCAGAAGGAATAGCTAACGTCAACTTAGCTACTGTAGCCCTCATTACAGGCGTTCCAGCGCCGAACGTAGCGTAAGTATGCCATTCTCTAAACACTATCCACGTTAACCCGGGCTAACTAGCTAGCAAGCTAACTGTATTCGCGTCCATTTATGTCCATATACGTTGAAAACGTCCGAATATTTGCCACGTTGGATCTGTAAAACAAAATGCACATAATAACAACTATAATTATTTGCTATTTGTAAATCTGACAACAGTACAGCCAAGGTACAGCAGCGAGTCAAGCATGTTTTTTAGGGGGGGGTGTGTGTGTTGGTTGAACCGCTTGTCTGTCTGTCTGGTGTGACCGTCCTTCGCTCTGGAAACCTTTTGTCTAAAGGACGTATCACTCAGATCCTATACAAAAACCAAGCCACCAGTGCTAGCTGAATAATACTTCACGTCTCTCGTTCATGACAATGACAGAATAAATACATTGTCTTATAGCCACAATGGGTGCAGAATGAACTGTCTCCATGAAGTATGATGAAATATCAAATCAAGGGTGATGTCATTTCTACCCTCCCCATGCTGTTGCAGTATTTTGTATAGCCTAATATCAGAGCAATACAGGTTGGAATTGATATCCAGCTATTGTCTTCAGTGAGGCAGCAATGATAGGCAGGGTAGCCTAGTGGTTAGAGCGTTGGACTAGTAGCCGAAAGGTTGCAAGTTCAAATCCCCGAGCTGACAAGGTACAAATCTGTCGTTCTGCCCCCTGAACAGGCAGTTAACCCACTGTTCCTAGGCCGTCATTGAAAATAAGAATTTGTTCTTAACTGACTTGCCTAGTAAAATAAATAAAAATATTTAAAAAAATGATAATGACACTGAATCTGTGAATTTAGTTGCAAGTAAGGGCTCCGCTTATCTAAATATTTATCCCCTTTTTCCTACTACAAAATATAGCTGTACGCCTTCCACCCTAAATAATCAAAATCATAGTAATGTGTGTGCAATAAAGAAGTTGATTACAGAATGCATAGTGACTAACCCTAGGGTTTTGTCTTAAACACTTACCATGTTGAAAACAAACCCTCCCCCCAAAATACTAGTCCTATATACTTTAAAAATGGGCCTTTGATTGCCACCCTGAATTGTTATTTAGCTCGGTGACAGAATTCTGGTTTGAATGTCTGTTTTTAACTTTATCACTACACTAAAAATTGTATTTTGTTGTCACATCATGTTCCTCATTTGTGTTACTGTAGTACCAAGTACTTAAAACTCACTATCACTGAGTACATTTTCACGAGTACATTGTACATATTGGACTTATGTCAGTTTATGCAGTAGTTATGTGAACACCGTACTCTGCTTATCTTAATTGGCGTACGGTCATAATCGGAAGTAAGCATATGCCGTTTAAAAACACCTGGTTTTCTGAGTAATCTTTCAAATTATTAGGACATGTAAATACCTTAATCGGCGTTCCAGCGGTGCGTTTGATTCGCCCATACACCAGCCAGCGGTGCGTTTGATTCGCCCATACACCAGCCAGCGGTGCGTTTGATTCGCCCATACATACACCAGCCAAGCACGCTTCCCTCTTTGCGAGTGAGTTGAACAGCTGAATATATGCTTTTTTTAGAAGTAGTTTTCACGTGCACTTTATATGTCCAAACTCAGAATCAAATATGCTTCCCAAAAATAGCATGTTTGATGTGCTAGAATGTTTGTTTTGATTGGTGACTTCCTGCATTTATCGGTGCCGTCAAGGTTGCCTGATTTCAGACGTGTCCATGAAAACGGGATTATTAGGGAAATCGGTCTTCTTCCAAAGCATGTCAAAGTTTTAATCAAACTTATAAAAAAATGTAATCTTTATTTAACTAGGCAAGTCGGTTAAGAACACATTCTTAGTTACAATGACAGCCTTGGAACAGTGGGTTGTTCAGGAGCAGAATGACAGATTTTGACCTTCTCAGCTCGGTATTTCGATCTAACAACCTTTCGGTTACTGGCCAAAAGCTCTAACCACTAGGCTTCCTGCCACTCCTAATCTCACTTTCCACAATAATCACATTGTATGCATGACACTGACAAAAAAAAAACACCCACATTTAGGCCTAGTATGATATCAGTATCGCAATATCCCCCCTCCCCCAATGATAACACGAAGCAGATTTCACTCTGTTCCTGAATGTAAAATAAAAAATGAATCCATGCGACTCTGGATGACGTCACAATGACATTTGTTTCCAACATCCGGGTTTTCCTTAAGAAGTTAAATCCCCCCCCCTTTTTTGTGTTTTTGTTTCCCTGTCACGATACAAACAAATAGTGCGACACTGGTATCGTCCCGACCCTAATTCACATACACGCGCATACCGACACAATACGCCCGCTCTCTCGTATGCGGTTGCTACTCTCTTCTCTTATTGATTATCTATCCTGATGCCTAGTCACTTTACCCTGCCGTTATGTACATTTTTTTAGTAGGGATGTGCATCTTTCCCCTTTTCTAGGCGATACGTATCAAGATACAGGAATGATACGTTTTTAGTTTGAAATGTTTCGGGTTTGAATAGAGGAACGGCTCGATAGCATAATAATAATAATAATAATAACATAACATTTGTTGCGTGAACACATTCATTATCCATTCTAAATTTAAAGTCTGCTTCCGATGAAGCTTAGTGGCTTCTCTGATCTGGATCTGTCTGAGCTTCTCTGATCTGTCTGAGCTTCTCTGATCTGTCTGAGCTTCTCTGATCTGTCTGAGCTTCTCTGATCTGTCTGAGCTTCTCTGATCTGTCTCTGTCTGAGCCTCTCTGGTCTGGATCTGTCTGAGCCTCTCTGGTCTGGATCTGTCTGAGCCTCTCTGGTCTGGATCTGTCTGAGCCTCTCTGGTCTGGATCTGTCTGAGCCTCTCTGGTCTGGATCTGTCTGAGCCTCTCTGGTCTGGATCTGTCTGAGCCTCTCTGGTCTGGATCTGTCTGAGCCTCTCTGGTCTGGATCTGTCTGAGCCTCTCTGGTCTGGATCTGTCTGAGCCTCTCTGGTCTGGATCTGTCTGAGCCTCTCTGGTCTGGATCTGTCTGAGCCTCTCTGGTCTGGATCTGTCTGAGCCTCTCTGGTCTGGATCTGTCTGAGCCTCTCTGGTCTGGATCTGTCTGGCCTCTGGATCTGTCTGAGCCTCTCTGGTCTGGATCTGTCTGAGCCTCTCTGGTCTGGATCTGTCTGAGCCTCTCTGGTCTGGATCTGTCTGAGCCTCTCTGATCTGTCTGAGCCTCTCTGATCTGTCTGAGCTTCTCTGATCTGTCTGAGCTTCTCTGATCTGTCTGAGCTTCTCTGATCTGTCTGAGCTTCTCTGATCTGTCTGAGCTTCTCTGATCTGTCTGAGCTTCTCTGATCTGGATCTGTCTGAGCTTCTCTGATCTGGATCTGTCTGAGCTTCTCTGATCTGGATCTGTCTGAGCTTCTCTGATGAGCTTCTCTGATCTGTCTCTGTCTGAGCCTCTCTGGTCTGGATCTGTCTGAGCCTCTCTGGTCTGGATCTGTCTGAGCCTCTCTGGTCTGGATCTGTCTGAGCCTCTCTGGTCTGGATCTGTCTGAGCCTCTCTGGTCTGGATCTGTCTGAGCCTCTCTGGTCTGGATCTGTCTGAGCCTCTCTGGTCTGGATCTGTCTGAGCCTCTCTGGTCTGGATCTGTCTGAGCCTCTCTGGTCTGGATCTGTCTGAGCCTCTCTGGTCTGGATCTGTCTGAGCCTCTCTGATCTGTCTGAGCTTCTCTGATCTGTCTGAGCTTCTCTGATCTGTCTGAGCTTCTCTGATCTGGATCTGTCTGAGCTTCTCTGATCTGGATCTGTCTGAGCTTCTCTGATCTGGATCTGTCTGAGCTTCTCTGATCTGGATCTGTCTGAGCTTCTCTGATGAGCTTCTCTGATCTGGATCTGTCGGAGCTTCTCTCTGTGTGTTTGTTTGTAAATTATGTCTATGTAGGCACCTGAGCTGACTTTTCTCTGTGTGTGTGTGTGTTTGTAAATGATGTCTATGTTGGCACCTGAGCTGAGTCAGAAGGGAAACTAGGCATCTACCACCCACTATCAGATAAGGGGGAGGGTGGCAGTGTTTGCTTTTTCTCCCCTCACTTTTTATCGGAAATCACCATCACCCACTAATTCATTTGTTGTTAAGCATGCACAATTACTTGTTGATTTAATGACTGTTAACACAGTGCATTCGGAAAGTATTCAGACCCCTAGACTTTTTCCACATTTTATGTTACAGCCTTATTCTAGAAATTGATGAAATTGTTTTCCCCCTCAATCTACACACTATACCCCATAATGACAAAAGCAAAGACATTTTTTTTTAAACACATCGTTGTGGTCTTGTTGGAAGGTGAATCTTTACCCCAGTCTGATGTCCTAAGTGCTCTGGAGCAGGTTTTCATCAAGTATCTCTCTCTGTATTTTGCTCAGTTCATTTTCCCCTCGATTCTGACTCGTCTCCCAGTCCCTGCCGCTGAAAAACATCCCCACAGCATGATGCTGCCACCGCCATGCTTCGCTGTAGGGATTCATTCAGGCCAAAGAGTTCAATCTTGGTTTCATCAGACCAGAGAATCTTGTTTCTCATGGTCTGAGAGTCCTTTAGGTGCCTTTTGGCAAACTCCAAGCGGGCTATCATGTGCCTTTTATTTTTTGGTACCATTCCCAGATCTGTGCCTCGACACAATCCTGTCTCGGAGCTCTACGGACAACTCCTTCGACCTCATGGCTTGGTTATTTTCTCTGACATGCACCGTCAACTGTGGGACCTTATATATGACAGGTGTGTGCCTTTCCAAATCATGTCCTATCAATTGAATTTACCACAGGTGGACTCCAATCAAGTTGTAGAAACATCTCAAGGATGATCAATGGAAACAGGATGCACCTGAGCTCAATTTCGAAAATAATGTATTTCTGTATTTTTTGACTAATTATAGTGTGTTGTGTGTAGATTGAGGATATTTTTTTTCTTCATCCATTTTAGGATAAGGATGTAACGTAACAAAATGTGGAAAAAGTCAAGTGGTCATGAATACTTTCCGAACACACTGTATACTCATTTTTTTTACCGGGGACCTTCAGATGAGGCTTGTGGGCAAAACAACCTACATATACAGTACCAGTCAAATGTTTGGGTACCTACTCATCCAAGGGTTTCTACATTGTAGAATAGTATTGATCAACTTATGAAATCATGTCGTAACCAAAATAAAGGAAAAGCAGCCAACAAGTGCTCAGCATATGTGGGAACTCCTTCAAGACTGTTGGATAAGCATTTCTCATGAAGCTGGTTGAGAGAATGCCGAGACTGCCTTGATGACAGCTTTGAACAAAGGGGTGGCTACTTTTGAAGAATCTCAAGTAGAAAATATATATTTTTTGTTGTGGTGTCTCATGGTCTGGCAAAACACCACTCTAGCTCTGCCACATCACACTGCACATGCAGAACGGCGATATTTGCAGGTGTGGTAAATTGAGACTCAGTCCGTGCAAAAAAAAAAAAAACCCAACTAAAAATAGATTATCTAAACTTACATCGGTTTCAGTAACAACCAGTGAGCAATGGCAATTACTTGCCATTCATCTTGGACTCTCACAATGAGTATAATAATGCCCTGTTATGCCTTATTTGGATTAATTTCTTAGTCATTTAGTATTAAATCCTCTATCAGTAAAACTGACTTAAAAAAAAAAAAAATTCAAATTAAAGGGGAATTTCTAAAATGTTCTACTTCATATTTATCTCAGCACCCCCCTCCAATGACTTCCTCAACCAATTAGTAGACTCATGAATAGTTAAAACCACACGATGCACACTGATGACGTAATCGAAAACACAGAAATGTGTTTACATGTTGGGGGTGAGTTCACAAATATATTATGTAGGATGTTATGATTCAAGAGTGGGGCACCTATCTAAAGGCACTGCATCTCAGTGCTAGAGGCATCACTACAGACAACCTGGTTCAATTCCAGGCTGTAGCGCAACCGACCTGCGATTGGGAGTCCCAAAGGGTGGTGTACTATTGGCTCAGCGTCTTCCGGGTTTTGTCGTGGGGTAGGCAGTCATTGTAAATAAGAGTTTGTTTATAGCACCAGCTCACAGATTACTGCACCTGTACATAGCCCATCTATAATTTAGCCCAAACAACTACCTCTTCCCCTACTTTTATTTATTTATTTATTTAGCTCCTTTGCACCCCATTATTTCTATTTCTACTTCGCACATTCTTCCACTGCGAATCTACCATTCCAGTGTTTTACTTGCTATATTGTATTTACTTTGCCACCATGGCCTTTTTTTTTTGCCTTTACCTCCCTTATCTCACCTCATTTGCTCACATTGTATGTAGACTTTTATTTTTCTACTGTATTATTGACTGTATGTCAAACACTATTAACTTGGTCTAGCCCAGTGCTCATGTTAGCATACTTGCAACAATGTATTGAATATTCTGAGGCCTCCGTGTTTCCTGTACCAGTGAGCTCTGGACAGACACAGCTGTAGACTATTTGCGCAAGGGATAAGTAATCAGACCTGTTTTTATGATGTTTCCACCAGAGCAGAGCATCACCCCCCCTTCGTGCGGAGTGGTCATCGAAAGGGAGAGGGCTGGAAAGATTTTTCCAATTGACAATAGTTCCTCAACATAGCCTTTCTCAATATATGCGGAAACATATTTTTGTTCACTTGCTGTTTTGAGGTGAAGGAAGTTAATACTTTTGAGAAGTTACTACTTTTTTTTTAAATGGTGAGTTAAGACCATCAGAAATGGTATCATATCCCCAGAGGGACACATTTATAGGCCTACATTTGCAGGCAGGACTAGACTAGGTCTACTTCTATGCGTAATCAGGTTTTGTCTGCTTGTGGGCCCACCAGGGTCCACTGTAACCCAGGTGCCCATGTCCAAGACATCAACTCCCTCCTGCCCTCAGTATTAGACAACTACTCTAATATTGTCACCATTGGCAACCACATTGGATTTAACGACATTGGTTTTCGAAAATCTGAGGAACCAAAGGACTTCAACATTCTCTTGGACACCCTTGTTTGCACATGGAAGAGAACACTATAGTCTAACAAAACCGCTCCCAGAATCTTAATATCAATTTATTTCAGCCAATCATCAGTCCTTTGTGTCAGTGCCGAGCATGTTGAGTGCCCTTCCCTATAATCAATCATGCTGAGAATCGAATTAGTTTTCTATAAAATAACTGATCAAACACAATTTTTTTCTGAAAGTTTGCTATGCACTTGCAACAGGCTGATTGGTTGGCTGTTTGAACCATTAAAGGGTGCTCTGCTATTCTTCGGTAGTGGAATGACCTTTGTCTCCCTCCATGTCTGAGGGCACACACTGTTTTTCGAGGCTTAAATTGAATATGTGGCAAACAGGAGTCACAATGTATTCCGCTACCAACCTCCGCAATTTACCATCCAGGTTGTTGGTTTCAGGTAGTTTTCACCTCTTCCACACCCACTTTGTGGAACTCGACTACAGTGCTCGTCTTTCGTTATTTGGTCCGTTATGCAGGAATATGAAGGCTCAGTATTTGTTGTTTGTATGTCATGCCTAAGATTTTTTTATCGTTGATAAGTTTGCTAAAGTGGTTGGCAATATGAAAGGGTTTTGTTATGAACAAGCCATCTGCCTCAATGACGACAGTTGGAGCGTAGTTAGGTTTTTTTTGCCTGGAATTTCATGTGAAGTACTCCAGAGCGTTTTACAATCATTCTTTTATATAATTTACCTTTGTTCCATAGTATAGTTTCTTCTTATTTTTGTTTAGTTACATGATTTCTCAATTTACTGTATGTTTGCCAGTCCTCTATCAGACCTATTTGCTATTCCCTATGCATCATCCCTCTCAGCCATACAGTTTCAACTAATCATCTACTTGTCCTCCTCCCAGAGCGCTAAGAACCTTGGCGTGATCCTGGACAACACCCTGTTTCTCAACTAACATCAAGGCGGTGGCCCGTTCTTGTAGGTTCATGCTCTACAACATCCGCAGAGTACACCCTGCCTCACACAGGAAGCAGCGCAGGTCCTAATCCAGGCACTTGTCATCTCCCGTCTGGATTACTGCAACTCGCTGTTGGCTGGGCTCCCTGCCTGTGCCATTAAACCCCTACAACTCATCCAGAACGCCGCAGCCCGTCTGGTGTTCAACCTAGTTCTCTCACGTCACCCCGCTCCTCCGCTCTCTCCACTGGCTTCCAGTTGAAGCTCGCATCCGCTAAAGACCATGGTGCTTGCCTACGGAGCTGTGAGGGGAACGGCACCTCAGTACCTCCAGGCTCTGATCAGGCCCTACACCCAAACAAGGGCACTGCGTTCATCCACCTCTGGCCTGCTCGCCTCCCTACCACTGAGGAAGTACAGTTCCTGCGCAGCCCAGTCAAAACTGTTCTGCTCTGGCCCCCAATGGTGGAACAAACTCCCTCACGACGCCAGGACAGCGGAGTCAATCACCACCTTCCGGAGACACCTGAAACCCCACCTCTTTCAGGAATACCTAGGATAGGATAAAGTAATCCTTCTCACACCCCCCTTAAAATATTTAGATGCACTATTGTAAAGTGGCTGTTCCACTGGATGTCTTAAGGTGAACGCACCAATTTGTAAGTCGCTCTGGATAAGAGCGTCTGCTAAATGACTTAAATGTAAATGTAAATGTTTGTGTTCTTACTCAAAAGATTTGGATCCGACGCGCTCCAAACAAAATAATGAATAATTTGTCAATAACTAATAGGTTGTGCGCTCTGCAAACGTTAAGACGGTAATATGACTATATTGAAATGGATTTAACAGAACTTACTGTAGCCAAACAAACACTGTAAATTCCGATAATTTCGAATCAACAGTAAATGTACTACTGTTGATACAGGTTTGCCATTCAGACTGAATCAGACTGCTGTCTCGTGAGCCATACATTTTTATAGTTTTTATATACACTGCTCAAAAAAATAAAGGGAACACTTAAACAACACAATGTAACTCCCAAGTCAATCACACTTCTGTGAAATCAAACTGTCCACTTAGGAAGCAACACTGATTGACAATACATTTCACATGCTGTTGTGCAAATGGAATAGACAACAGGTGGAAATTACAGGCAATTAGCAAGACACCCCAATAAAGGAGTGGTTCTGCAGGTGGTGACCACAGACCACTTCTCAGTTCCTATGCTTCCTGGCTGATGTTTTGGTCACTTTCCATCTAGTGGTAGCATGAGACGGAGTCTACAACCCACACAAGTGGCTCAGGTAGTGCAGCTTATCCAGGATGGCACATCAATGCGAGCTGTGGCAAGAAGGTTTGCTGTGTCTGTCAGCGTAGTGTCCAGAGCATGGAGGCGCTACCAGGAGACAGGCCAGTACATAAGGAGACGTGGAGGAGGCCGTAGGAGGGCATTAACCCAGCAGCAGGACCGCTACCTCCGCCTTTGTGCGAGGAGGAGCAGGAGGAGCACTGCCAGAGCCCTGCAAAATGACCTCCAGCAGGCCACAGATGTGCATGTGTCTGCTCAAAAGGTCAGAAACATACTCCGAGGGCCCGACGTCCACAGAAAACACCAAGATTGGCAAATTCGCCACTGGCGCCCTGTGCTCTTCACAGATGAAAGCAGGTTCACACTGAGCATATGTGACAGATGTGACAGTCTGGAGATGCCCGTGGAGAACGTTCTGCTGCCTGCAACGTCCTCCAGCATGACCGGTTTGGCGGTGGGTCAGTCATGGTGTGGGGTGGCATTTCTTTGGGGGGCCGCACAGCCCTCCATGTGCTCGCCAGAGTTAGCCTGACTGCCATTAGGTACCGAGATGAGATCCTCAGACCCCTTGTGAGACCAAATGCTGGTGCGGTTGGCCCTGGGTTCCTCCTAATGCAAGACAATGCTATACCTCATGTGTCAGCAGTTCCTGCAAGAGGAAGGCATTGATGCTATGGACTGGCCCGCCCGTTCCCCAGACCTGAATCCAATTGAGCACATCTGGGACATCATGTCTCGCTCCATCCACCAACGCCACGTTGCATCACAGACTGTCCAGGAGTTGGCGGATGCTTTAGTCCAGGTCTGGGAGGAGATCCCTCAGGAGACCATCCGCCACCTCATCAGGAGCATGCCCAGGCATGGTAGGGAGGTCATACAGGCACGTGGAGAACACACACACTACTGAGCCTAATTTTGACTTGTTTTAAGGACATTACATCAAAGTTGGATCAGCCTGTAGTGTGGTTTTCCACTTTAATTTAGAGTGTGACTCCAAATCCAGACCCTCCATGGGTTGATAAATTTGATTTCCATTGATAATGTTTGTGTGATTTTGTTGTCAGCACATTCAACTATGTAAAGAAAAAAGTATTTAATAAGAATATTTCATTCATTCAGATCTAGGATGTTATTTTAGTGTTCCCTTTATTTTTTTGTTACTGCTCGATTTAAAACAAATCTTTGCCAGCCAAGGAATCTACCAGTTGACTAAATGGGGTCAGCCCTAATAGGCAGACATCCATTGGTAGTTTGATGTAAACATTGAGGTAAACAAGATGGTGGCCTACTCAGGGTCCCCCCCCCCCTTTTATCTGTTTACATACAGAGGCATCTTTGGTAGTTAGGTTTTTCCATATACTGAGATCAAACTAAGGTAAATACTTGTTTGAACTAACCTACCTAATGTAAACACTACATTGTTTTTGTCAATGGACCACTAGAGTGGTAGGGTCCAGTCCACTACCGCAAGTCTAGCACCACTAGAGTGGTAGGGTCCAGTCCACTACCGCAAGTCTAGCACCACTAGAGTGGTAGGGTCCAGTCCACTACCGCAAGTCTAGCACCACTAGAGTGGTAGGGTCCAGTCCATTACTCCAAGTCTAGCACCACTAGAGTGGTAGGGTCCAGTCCATTACTCCAAGTCTAGCACCACTAGAGTGGTAGGTCTAGTTGTTTGTTACCATGTCTTAGGCCTACCTAAAGGTTTCTGGCAAG
Source organism: Oncorhynchus nerka (assembly GCF_034236695.1). NCBI lineage: Eukaryota > Metazoa > Chordata > Actinopteri > Salmoniformes > Salmonidae > Oncorhynchus > Oncorhynchus nerka. The sequence continues at coordinate 56,550 of NW_027040460.1, forward strand.
GAACAGCAGCATGTCCACCTTTTCTGCCCCAGAGTAGCAAACTCCGCAGGACGATAAACTAGTAAATGTTGACTGAGATTTGTAGTTTGGCCATCCTTTGCCTTAGTAATCTGTTTCCATATTCTCCAAGTGACTTTGGTCAGGTCTACTAGCTCACCCTGATCATTTAGCGTGAAGCTGAAGAACTGCCAAATGGGTGACGACGTGCTTTTCTTTCCCACCGAGTCCACTATTGTTTTATTCATATTTAACTAAGGCGGGCTCTGCCGTAGTTACCGAGGCGGGCTCTGCCGTAGTTACCGAGGCGGGCTCTGCCGTAGTTACCGAGGCGGGCTCTGCCGTAGTTACCGAGGCCGGCATTGTTTTATTATGATTTAGATGTCTAGATGCGTTTTATAGCAGAGATCAAGTTTATAAATTGTCTGGCTGGGCTGATGAGACAGTGGATTGCACAGTCAGATGGAACAGAGTAAATAGGCATTTTAACATCATGGATTTAGCTGGTGGTAACTTGTGGAATAGACACCGGCTGGAATGCGGTTTTAACCAATCAGCATTCGGGATTAGACCCACCCGTTGTGTAACTGTTTCTAAAAGCTATGCTAATATAACTATTTTAGTATTTTTATGGAGGAGAAGTATAGCCCTACCAATTGGAAAATCATTCTGCAACTCGATTTAAAAATAACTAGGCAATGTGTCCTTTTTGTACTGCGTTCTTCCTGCCAATTGTCCCCTCCCTGCGCAATTCGTCTGAGGTCTTTCCTTCCCGTGGGAGAGACGTTAGGGTTAGTCTCAGCTTCCCATTTGAACTGTTTTCAGCTATTTTCACTGTCTCTGCTACTGTATTTAAAACCCTTATTACGCCCACATCCTACATTCATGACCCCCCCCCCCCTGTGCGAGTAAATTTCAATTGGGTCGCATTGCTGTGAGCTGCATATTCTACACGGTCATATAACATCATAAAATCCAATTGTTGGCAAAACCCAGCTGTCACGTTGGCACGGTTGACGAGAGGAGGTTCTCCACTTTCTGTGGGTATATTTGATATGGCTTTGAGATTCTTGGCACACAAAATGATTATGCACATTGGCCATTCCGATTGCAGACGCCTCATTGGACAGCGGGCTTACATTTACTGTTTTTAGTAAATGGCTACTAGCAGTGGGTAGTATATTTACAGTTGGTGATCTAGCTGTGTTTTGAGTTTCCACTTACTCGGGTATATATTAGCCCCAAATAAATTAGCCTAATGATATTAGTGCATATAAAGATTAGAGGTCGACCGATTGATTTTTCAACGCCGATACCGATTTGTTGGAGACCAAAAAAATCTGATACCGATCAATCTGCCTTTTTTAAAAATATTCTTTATATATATATTTTTTTTTTTTATATATATTTTTTTAATTGTATAATTTTTTAAAATGTATTTTTAAAATGTATTTGAATTTGAATTTATTTGTAATGTCAATTACAACAATACTGAATGAACACTTATTTTAACTTAATATAATACATCAATAAAATCAATTTAGCCTCAAATAAACAATGACACATGTTCAATTTGGTTTAAATAATGCAAAAAAAAGTGTTGGAGAAGAAAGTAAAAGTGCAATATGTGCCATGTAAAACGTTTTAGTTCCCTGCTCAGAACATGAGAACATATGAAAGCTGGTGGTTCCTTTTAACAGGAGTCTTCAATATTCCCAGGTAATTCGTTTTAGGTTGTAGTTATTATAGGTCAATTTCTCTCTATACGTTTTGTATTTCATATACCTTTGACTATTGGATGTTCTTATAGGCACTTTAGTATTGCCAGGGTAACAGTATAGCTTCCGTCCCTCTCCTCGCCCCTACCTGGGCTCGAACCAGGAACACATCGACAACAGCCACCCTCGAAGCAGCGTTACCCATCGCTCCACAAATGCCGCGGCCCTTGCAGAGCAAGAGGAAGAACCACTCCAAGTCTCAGAGCGAGTGACGTTTGAAACGCTATTAGTGTGCACCCCGTTAACTAGCTAGCCATTTCACATCGGTTACACCAGCCTAATCTCGGTAGTTGATAGGCTTAAGTCATAAACAGCTCAATGCTTGAAGCACAGCGATGAGCTTCTGGCAAAACGCACAAAAGTGCTGTTTGAATGCATGCTTACAAGCCTGCTGCTGCCTACCATCGCTCAGTCAGACTGCTCTATCAAATCATAGACTTGATTATATCAAATAACACACAGAAATACGAGCCTTAGGTCATTAATATGGTCGAATCCGGAAACTATCATCTCGAAAACAAGACGTTTATTCTTTCAGTGAAATACGGAACCGTTCCATATTTTATCTAACGGGTGGCATCCATAAGTCTAAATATTCCTGTTATATTGCACAACCTTCAATGTTATGTCATAATTACGTAACATTCTGGCAAATTAGGTGGCCCAAACTGTTGCATTGACTCTGCGTGCAATGAACGCAAGAGAATTGACACAATTTCACCTGGTTAATATTGCCTGCTAACCTGGATTTCTTTTAGCTAAATATGCAGGTTTAAAAATATACTTCTCTGTATTGATTTTAAGAAAGGCATTGATGTTTATGGTTCGGTACGGTCGTGCAACGATTGCGATTTTTTTATTTTTTTTATTATTTTTTTCCCGCAAATGCGCTTTTGTTAAATCATCCCCCGTTTGGTGAAGTTAGCTGTCTTTGTTAGGAAGAAATAGTCTTCAGAGTTTGCAACGAGCCAGGTTAGCAGGCAATATTAACTAAATATCCAGGTTTAAAAATATATACTTGTGTATTGATTTTAAGAAAGGCTTTAATGTTTATGGTTAGATACACGTTGGAGCAAGGACAGTCCTTTTTCGCATCGCTTATATGCAACGCAGGACACGCTAGATAATATCTAGTAATATCATCAACCATGTGTAGTTAACTAGTGATTATGATTGATTTTTTAAATTTTTATAAGATAAGTTTAATGCTAGCTAGCAACTTACCTTGGCATACTGCATTCGCGTAACAGGCAGTCTCCTCTTGGAGTGCAATGTAATCAGGTGATTAGTGAACTGTAAGGTTGCAGATTGAATCCCTGAGCTGACCAGGTGAAAATCTGTCGTTCTGCCCCTGAACAAGGCAGTTAACCCACTGTTCCTAGGCCGTCATTGAAAATAAGAATTTGTTCTTAACTGACTTGCCTAGTTAAATAAAGACAAAAACATATTTTTTTAAATCGGCCAAATCGATGTCCCAAAAATACCAAATTCCGATTGTTATGAAAACTTGAAATCGGCCCTAATTAATCTCCATTCCGATTAATCTGTAAAGATACAGGCAAATGCATCTCTTTGTTGGGAAACAATATATATATATATATATATTTTTTTTAAACGATACCAATTCTGGAACTCTATTTTAACAGTAAAATGTAACATCATAATGCAAGACTGGATTAGTTTGCACATATAATTTTTTAAAATTTATTTTCAATTGCATGAAAAGATAACTTATTTCCTGAGTACCATCTCTGTTGTCATTACACTTTAAAAATAAACCGCTGTGAATGACTAAGATTTTAAAATATATTTATATTCCTTGATTCCACTGAAAGAAAGAATTCTTGCGATTTTAAAATCACTGACTGAATGAATAAATGTTAAGTCTAGATCCCACTCCCCAATGTCCCATAGCCTTGGCTTGTATTTAGTGTAGGTATGTACAGGACACTCAGTACCTACTTGTACACAGATATGTATATTGATTGAGGAACGTGTGATTCTTCGTAGCCAAACTGTATATGTAAGGCCTAACTGGTCGGCTTCGTAAGGCCTAACTGGTCGGCTTCGTACCACAGCCCTCTCGCTTTCGGGAAACCAATGTCTTCACCATTTTCGTTTTAGATCAAGTGGGAATTCTCATTTTGGGCCGAGGGTGACGTTGGTTTTTACCTCACCATGAAAGCGTGACTCTAAAGGATCTCCGTTACAGATACAGTTGTGGCTATGAAGAATCACGTGTTCCTCAATCTACATCATGTATTTCTATCTGAACCGTCAAGGTTACATCGTGTATTTCTCACTACGCAAGGCCCTAGTTTAATTTTTCTATGAACCTTCAGAAGAATCATCTGTTCTACATTATCTATTTCTATGAACCTTCAGAAGAATCATCTGTTCTACATGATATATTTCTATGAACCTTCAGAAGAATCATCTGTTCTACATGATATATTTCTATGTGAAACTCTCGGGCCAACTGACTGTTTGTTTCAGACCACGTTTGTGTCATTTGGGCTCGATGTAGTATAGTCATGCTGTTTGTCTCACTGTGACGATGGAACACACCAAGCAGTCATTTCCTGTGATATGTACTTGTGTTGTTACTACAAGGCACGCAGGACAAGAATCTCCAGTAACTTTACTCATACTGACTCACAGACAAACCTATATGTTCCTCTTTAAAAAAAAAAGTTTTGAACACCATGCATTGTCTCCTTAGGGGGAAGCCCCCCCCTCAATTTTTAAAAATCAGATTTCTGTTTTTACTGTTTCTCCTACACAGTCAGTTAGCCTAATGCATAGTTTATACTTTTTGACGGCCATATTCTAAGCCTTTTATGAGATTATTATGCACATTTGTCCAACAACAACATTAACAGTTAGTATGAACTATGACGCTGAATAGCAGACGGTTTTGTATAGCCTGTTTCACACACTACTCAGAGCACCGAACTAGTCCACTGACACCGATGTCTTACTGCAAGCAATGCAGGTGTAGAAGCACAGTGGCTAGGAAAAACTCCCTAGAAAGGCCAAAACCTAGGAAGAAACCTAGAGAGGAACCAGGCTCCGAGGGGTGGCTAGGATAAACTCCCTAGAAAGGCCGGAACCTAGGAAGAAACCTAGTGAGGAACCAGGCTCCGAGGGGGGGCTAGGATAAACTCCCTAGAAAGGCAGGAACCTAGAGAGGAACCAGGCTATGGGGGGGGCTAGGATAAACTCCTAGAGAGGAACCTACCAGGCTATGAGGGGGCTAGGATAAACTCCCTAGAAAGGCAGGAACCCCTAGAGGAACCAGGCTATGGGGGGCTAGGATAAACTCCTAGAAAGGCAGGAACCTAGAGGAACCAGGCTAGGCTGAGGGGGGCTAGGATAAACTCCCTAGAAAGGCAGGAACCTAGGAGGAAACCTAGAGAGGAACCAGGCTCCGAGGGGGGCTAGGATAAACTCCCTAGAAAGGCAGGAACCTAGGAAGAAACCTAGAGGAACCAGGCTATGGGGGGGCTAGGATAAACTCCTAGAAAGGCAGGAACCTAGGAAGAAACCTAGAGAGGAACCAGGCTATGAGGGGCTAGGATAAACTCTCTAGAAAGGCAGAAACCTAGAGAGGAACCAGGCTATGAGGGGGCTAGGATAAACTCCTAGAAAGGAAGAAACCTAGAGAGGAACCAGGTTATGAGGGGGGCTAGGATAAACTCCCTAGAAAGGAAGAAACCTAGAGAGGAACCAGGCTATGAGGAGGGGGCTAGGATAAACTCCTCCCTAGAAAGTAAGAAACCTAGAGAGGAACCAGGCTATGAGGGGGGCTAGGATAAACTCCCTAGAAAGGCAGGAACCTAGAGAGGAACCAGGCTATGAGGGGGGGCTAGGATAAACTCCCTAGAAAGGCAGGAACCTAGGAAGAAACCTAGAGAGGAACCAGGCTATGAGGGAGGGCTAGGATAAACTCCCTAGAAAGGCAGGAACCTAGAGAGGAACCAGGCTATGAGGGGGGCTAGGATAAACTCCTAGAAAGGAAGAAACCTAGAGAGGAACCAGGCTATGAGGGGGCTAGGATAAACTCCCTAGAAAGGCAGAAACCTAGAGAGGAACCAGGCTATGAGGGGGCTAGGATAAACTCCCTAGAAAGGCAGGAACCTAGAGGAACCAGGCTATGGGGGGGGCTAGGATAAACTCCCTAGAAAGGCAGGAACCTAGGAAGAAACCTAGAGAGGAACCAGGCTATGAGGGGGGCTAGGATAAACTCCCTAGAAAGGCAGGAACCTAGAGAGGAACCAGGCTATGAGGGGGCTAGGATAAACTCTCTAGAAAGGCAGAAACCTAGAGAGGAACCAGGCTATGAGGGGGGCTAGGATAAACTCCTAGAAAGGAAGAAACCTAGAGAGGAACCAGGCTATGAGGGGGCTAGGATAAACTCCCTAGAAAGGAAGGAAAACCTAGAGAGGAACCAGGTTATGAGGGGGCTAGGATAAACTCCCTAGAAAGGAAGAAACCTAGAGAGGAACCAGGCTATGAGGGGGGGCTAGGATAAACTCCCTAGAAAGGCAGGAACCTAGAGAGGAACCAGGCTATGAGGGGGGCTAGGATAAACTCCTGGAAAGGCAGGAACCTAGAGAGGAACCAGGCTATGAGGGGGGTTTACACGGCACCAAACCATTGATTCCTATTCAAAAACCTAAACTTGCCTTTTTTTCTTCTTCTGCCCCCTAATTATCAACCTAAACTTGCCTTTTTTTCTTCTTGTTGGGACTGGAGAAATCTCCTTTCCTTGTCTTTTACTTTCCTTGTGAGGCCTTCAGGTCCAACCACGCAGACATATCACTCAGAGAGAGAGAGAGAAGAATTTATTTGGCTCAATGCAGCAGGGTGTGAATGAGGCTGTGAAACTGAAAGTGTTATGATATGAAGTGTCGGTACTATCTGCCCTGCAGTTGGCTTTAGCTCCCCCATCTCACTAACTGTGAGGCTTCAATGTGTGGTTCAGAGAGAGACGTGGTGGTGGGAGGGGGGAGGTTTACAGATTACACAGCAACACGTTAGTCAAGCCAACAGCAGAATATGTTAGTCTTGGTTTTGTTTAACACTCTATCTCTCATGGCTCTCTCCCTTCATCCTTGTTACTCTTTCTCTCTCTCTGTTGCTCTTTCTCTCTGGGTCTGTTGCTCTTTCTCTCTGGGTCTGTTTCTCTTTCTCTCTGGGTCTGTTGCTCTTTCTCTCTGGGTCTGTTGCTCTTTCTCTCTGGGTCTGTTTCTCTTTCTCTCTCTGTCGCTCTTTCTCTCTCTGTTGCTCTCTCTCTCTCTGTTGCTCTCTCTCTCTCTGTTGCTCTCTCTCTCTCTGTTGCTCTTTCTCTCTCTGTTGCTCTTTCTCTCTCTGTTGCTCTTTCTCTCTCTGTTGCTCTTTCTCTCTCTGTTGCTCTTTCTCTCTCTGTTGCTCTTTCTCTCTCTGTTGCTCTTTCTCTCTCTGTTGCTCTTTCTCTCTCTGTTGCTCTTTCTCTCTGTCGCTCTTTCTCTCTCTCTCTGTCGCTCTTTCTCTCTCTCTCTGTCGCTCTTTCTCTCTCTCTCTGTCGCTCTTTCTCTCTCTCTCTGTCGCTCTTTCTCTCTCTCTCTGTCTCTCTCTCTCTTCTCTCTCTCTCTCTGTCGCTCTTCTCTCTCTCTCTGTCGCTCTTTCTCTCTCTCTCTCTCTCTCGCTCTTTCTCTCTCTCTCTGTTGCTCTTTCTCTCTCTCTCTGTCGCTCTTTCTCTCTCTCTGTCGCTCTTTCTCTCTCTCTGTCGCTCTTTCTCTCTCTCTCTGTCGCTCTTTCTCTCTCTCTCTGTCGCTCTTTCTCACTCTCTCTGTCGCTCTTTCTCACTCTCTCTGTCGCTCTTTCTCTCTCTCTCTGTTGCTCTCTCTCTCTCTGTTGCTCTCTCTCTCTCTGTTGCTCTCTCTCTCTGTTGCTCTCTCTCTCTGTTGCTCTCTCTCTCTGTTGCTCTCTCTCTCTGTTGCTCTCTCTCTCTCTGTTGCTCTCCCTCTCTCTGTTGCTCTCCCTCTCTCTGTTGCTCTCCCTCTCTCTCTCTGTTGCTCTCCTCTCTCTCTCTCTCTCTCTCTCTCTCTTGCTCTCCTCTCTCTCTCTCTGTTGCTCTCCCTCTCTCTCTCTGTTGCTCTCTCTCTCTCTCTCTCTGTTGCTCTCCCTCTCTCTCTCTGTTGCTCTCCCTCTCTCTCTGTTCTGTTGCTCTCCTCTCTCTCTCTGTTGCTCTCCTCTCTCTCTCTCTGCTCTCTCCCTCTCTCTCTGTTGCTCTCTCTCCTCTCTCTCTGTTGCTCTCTCCCTCTCTCTCTGTTGCTCTCTCCTCTCTCTCTCTGTTGCTCTCCCTCTCTCTCTCTGTTGCTCTCTCTCTGTTGCTCTCTCTCCCTCTCTCTGTTGCTCTCTCTCTCTCTCTCTCTCTCTCTCTGTTGCTCTCTCTCTCTCTCTGTTGCTCTCTCTCTCTCTCTGTTGCTCTCTCTCTCTCTCTCTCTCTCTGTTGCTCTCTCTCTCTCTCTCTGTTGCTCTCTCTCTCTCTCTCTGTTGCTCTCTCTCTCTCTCTCTCTCTCTCTCTGTTGCTCTCTCTCTGTTGCTCTCTCTCTCTCTCTCTGTTGCTCTCTCTGTTGCTCTCTCTCTCTCTCTCTCTCTCTCTCTGTTGCTCTCTCTCTCTCTCTCTCTCTCTCTCTCTCTGTTGCTCTCTCTGTTGCTCTCTCTCTCTCTCTCTCTCTCTCTGTTGCTCTCTCTCTCTCTCTCTCTCTGTTGCTCTCTCTCTCTCTCTGTTGCTTGCTCTCTCTCTCTCTCTCTCTGTTGCTCTCTTTCTCTCTCTCTGTTGCTCTCTTTCTCTCTGTTTCTCTCTCTCTCTCTCTGTTGCTCTCTCTCTCTGTTGCTCTCTGTTGCTCTCTCTCTCTCTCTCTCTCTCTCTCTGTTGCTCTCTCTCTCGCTCTCTCTCTCTGTTGCTCTCTGTTGCTCTCTCTCTCTCTGTTGCTCTCTGTTGCTCTCTCTCTCGCTCTCTGTTGCTCTCTCTCTCTCTCTCTCTCTCTGTTGCTCTCTCTCTCTCTCTCTCTCTCTCTCTGTTGCTCTCTCTCTCTCTCTGTTGCTCTCTCTCTCTCTCTGTTGCTCGCTCTCTCTGTTGCTCGCTCTCTCTGTTGCTCGCTCTCTCTGTTGCTCTCTCTCTCTGTTGCTCTCTCTCTCTCTCTCTCTCTCTCTCTGTTGCTCTCTCTCTCTCTCTGTTGCGCTCTCTCTCTCTCTCTGTTGCGCTCTCTCTCTCTCTCTGTTGCGCTCTCTCTCTCTCTCTGTTGCTCTCTCTCTCTCTCTGTTGCTCTCTCTCTCTCTCTCTGTTGCGCTCTCTCTCTCTCTCTCTGTTGCGCTCTCTCTCTCTCTCTGTTGCGCTCTCTCTCTCTCTCTCTCTCTGTTGCGCTCTCTCTCTCTCTCTCTGTTGCGCTCTCTCTCTCTCTCTCTGTTGCGCTCTCTCTCTCTCTCTCTCTGTTGCTCTCTCTCTCTCTCTCTGTTGCTCTCTCTCTCTCTCTCTGTTGCTCTCTCTCGCTCTCTCTCTCGCTCTGTCGCTCTCTCTCTCTCTCTGTCGCTCGCTCTCTCTCTCTGTTGCGCTCGCTCTAGTAGACCTTACAGTGAAATGCTGAATACAACAGGTGTAGTAGACCTTACAGTGAAATGCTGAATACAACAGGTGTAGTAGACCTTACAGTGAAATGCTGAATACAACAGGTGTAGTAGACCTTACAGTGAAATGCTGAATACAACAGGTGTAGTAGACCTTACAGTGAAATGCTGAATACAACCGGTGTAGTAGACCTTACAGTGAAATGCTGAATACAACAGGTGTAGTAGACCTTACAGTGAAATGCTGAATACAACAGGTGTAGTAGACCTTACAGTGAAATGCTGAATACAACAGGTGTAGTAGACCTTACAGTGAAATGCTGAATACAACAGGTGTAGTAGACCTTACAGTGAAATGCTGAATACAACAGGTGTAGTAGACCTTACAGTGAAATGCTGAATACAACAGGTGTAGTAGACCTTACAGTGAAATGCTGAATACAACAGGTGTAGTAGACCTTACAGTGAAATGCTGAATACAACAGGTGTAGTAGACATTACAGTGAAATGCTGAATACAACAGGTGTAGTAGACCTCACAGTGAAATGCTGAATACAACAGGTGTAGTAGACCTTACAGTGAAATGCTGAATACAACAGGTGTAGTAGACCTTACAGTGAAATGCTGAATACAACAGGTGTAGTAGACCTTACAGTGAAATGCTGAATACAACAGGTGTAGTAGACCTCACAGTGAAATGCTGAATACAACAGGTGTAGTAGACCTTACAGTGAAATGCTGAATACAACAGGTGTAGTAGACCTTACAGTGAAATGCTGAATACAACAGGTGTAGTAGACCTCACAGTGAAATGCTGAATACAACAGGTGTAGTAGACCTTACAGTGAAATGCTGAATACAACAGGTGTAGTAGACCTTACAGTGAAATGCTGAATACAACAAGTGTAGTAGACCTTACAGTGAAATGCTGAATACAACAAGTGTAGTAGACCTCACAGTGAAATGCTGAATACAACAGGTGTAGTAGACCTCGCAGTGAAATGCTGAATACAACAGGTGTAGTAGACCTCGCAGTGAAATGCTGAATACAACAGGTGTAGTAGACCTTGCAGTGAAATACTGAATACAACAGGTGTAGTAGACCTTACAGTGAAATGCTTACTTACAAGCCCTTAACCAACAGTGCAGTTCAATAAGAGTTCAAATAATATTTTCAGAAAAAGTAACACAATAATGAGTTGATGTGCAGGGGGTACTGGTACCGAGTTGATGTGCAGGGGGTACTGGTACCGAGTTGATGTGTAGGGGGTACTGGTACCGATGTTGATGTGATGTGGGGGGGTACTGGTACCGAGTTGATGTGCAGGGGGGGGGGTACTGGTACCGAGTTGATGTGCAGGGGGGGTACCGAGTTGATGTGCGGGGGGTACTGGTACCGAGTTGATGTGCAGGGGGGTACCGAGTTGATGTGCAGGGGGGTACTGGGTACTGTACCGAGTTGATGTGTAGGGGGGGTACTGGTACCGAGTTGATGTGCAGGGGGGTACTGGTACCGAGTTGATGTGCAGGGGGGGTACTGGTACCGAGTTGATGTGTAGGGGGTACTGGTACCGAGTTGATGTGCAGGGGGGGGTACTGGTACCGAGTTGATGTGCAGGGGGGTACTGGTACCGAGTTGATGTGCAGGGGGGGGTACTGGTACCGAGTTGATGTGCAGGGGGGGGGGGTACTGGTACCGAGTTGATGTGCAGTGGGGGGGTACCGAGTACTGGTACCGAGTTGATGTGCAGGGGGATACTGGTACCGAGTTGATGTGCAGTGGGGGGAGGGGTACTGGTACCGAGTTGATGTGCAGTGGGGGGGGTACTGGTACCGAGTTGATGTGCAGTGGGGGGTACTGGTACCGAGTTGATGTGCAGGGGGGTACTGGTACCGAGTTGATGTGCAGGGGGGGGTACTGGTACCGAGTTGATGTGCAGGGGGTACTGGTACCGAGTTGATGTGTAGGGGGGTACTGGTACCGAGTTGATGTGCAGGGGGTACTGGTACCGAGTTGATGTGCAGGGGGATACTGGTACCGAGTTGATGTGCAGTGGGGGGCAGGGGGGGTACTGGTACCGAGTTGATGTGCAGTGGGGGGTACTGGTACCGAGTTGATGTGCAGTGGGGGGGGGGGGGGAGTACTGGTACCGAGTTGATGTGCAGTGGGGGGGGTACTGGTACCGAGTTGATGTGCAGGGGGGTACTGGTACCGAGTTGATGATGTGATGTGCAGGGGGGGGTACTGGTACCGAGTTGATGTGCAGGGGGGGTACTGGTACCGAGTTGATGCGCAGGGGGGTACTGGTACCGAGTTGATGTGCAGGGGGGGGTACTGGTACCGAGTTGATGCGCAGGGGGGGGGGTATACTGGTACCGAGTTGGAGTCTCTGGCAACTGCCGGCATACACACTGCCGTACACACTGCCATACATACTGCCATACACACTGCCATACTATGACTGGGGTGGCTGGAGTCTCTGGCAATTTTTTGGGCCTTCCTCTGACACAACATTATGTAGGTCCCGGATGGCAGGAAGCTTGGCCCCAGTAATGTACTGGGCCGTTTGCACTACCCTCTGGAGCGCCTTACGGTCAGATGCCGAGCAGTTGCCATACCAGGTGGTGATGCAACAGGTCAGGATGCTCTCGATGGTGCAGCTGTAGAACCTTTTGAGGATCTGAGGACCCATCTTTTCAGTCTCCTGAGGGGGAAAAGGTGTTGTGCCCTCAAAACGACTGATTGGACCATGATAGTTTGTTGGTGATGTGGACACCAAGGAACTTGAAGCTCTCAACCTGCTCCACTACAGCCCCGTCGATATTAGTGGGGGCCTGTTCGGCCCGCCTTTTCCTGTAGTCCACGATCAGCTCCTTTGTCTTGATCACGTTGAGGGAGAGGTTGTGGTTCTGGCACCACACTGCCAGGTCTCTGACTTCCTCCCTATAGGCTGTCTCATCGTTGTCGGTGATCAGGCCTACAACTGTTGTCAGCAAACTTAATTATGTTGTTGGAGTCGTCCCTGGCCATGCAGTCGTGGGTGAACAGGGAGTACAGGAGAGGACTGAGCACGCACCCCTGAGGGGCCCCAGTGTTGAGGATCAGCGTGGCAGATGTGTTGTTGCCTACACTTGCCACCTGGGGGTGGCCTGTCAGGAAGTCCAGGATCCAGTTGCAGAAGGATGTGTTTACTCCCAGGGTACTTAGTAATGAGCTTTATGGGAACTAAGCTATAGTCAATGAACAGCATTCTCACACAGGTGTTCCTTTTGTCCAGGTGGGAAAGAGCAGTGTGAAGTGCGATTGCGTTGGTCTGTGGATCTGTTGGGGCGGTATGCGTATTGGAGTGGGTGTAGGGTTTCTGGCATGATGGTGTTAATGTGAGCCATGACCAGCCTTTCAAAGCATTTCATTGCTACAGATGTGAGTGCTGCGGGTCGGTAGTTGTTTAGGCAGGTTACCTTAGTGTTCTTGGGCACAGGCACTATGGCACTATGGTGGTCTGTTTGTAACATGTAGGTATTAGACTCGGTCAGGGAGAGGTTGAAAATGTCATTGAACACACTTGCCAGTTGGTCAGCACATGCTTGGAGTACACATCCTGGTAATCCGTCTGGCCCTGTGGCTTTTGTGAATGTTGACCTGTTTTTAAAGGTCTTGTTGACATCGGCTACGGAGAACAGGTTGCTAGATCTAACCCCCGAGTTGACAAGGTAAAAATCTGTCGTTCTGCCCCTAACGAGGCAGTTAACCCACTGTTCCAGGGCCGTTATTGTAACTAAGAATTTGTTCTTAACTGACTTGCCTAGTTACATAAAGATTAAATAAACATCCGAGCGTCAGTGCCGGTGTCGTAGGATTCAATCTTAGTCCTGTATTCACACTTTGCCTGTTTGATGGTTCATCTGAGGGCATAGCGATATTTCTTGTAAGCGTTCAGATTAATGCCTTTAATCCATGGCTTCTGGTTGGGAAATGTACGTACGGTCACTGTGGGGGACGACGTCATTGATGCACTTATTGATGAAGCCAGTGACTGAGGTGGTGTCCTCCTCAATGCCATCGGAAGAATCCTGGGAACATATTCCAGTCTGTGCTAGCAAAACAGTCCTGTAGTGTAGCATCCGCACCATCTGGCCACTTCCGGTATGAGCGAGTCACTGGTACTTCCTGCTTTAATTTTAGCTTGTTAGTTGGAATCGGGAGGATAGAATTATGGTCAGATTTTCTAAATGGAGGGCGGGGGAGAACTTTGTACACATCTCTGTGTGTGGAGTAAAGGTGGTCTAGAGTTTTTCTTCCTCTGGTTGCACATGTGACATGCTGGTAGAAATGAGGTAAAACGGATTTAAGTTTACCTGCATTAGTCGTCGGCCACTAGGAGCGGCGCTTTTGGAAGAGCATTTTCTTGTTTGCTTATGGCCTTTTACAGCTCAATGAGTGCGATCTTAGTGCCAACATCAGTTTGTGGTGAAAAATAATATAGATAGTGTGGTCAAGCTTATCATAAGGTATTCTACCTCAGGCGAGCAATTCCTCGAGACTTCTTTAATATTAGGCATTGCGCCCCAGCTGTTATTGACAAATAGACACACACCACCGCCCCTCGTCTTACCAGACGTAGCTGTTATTGACAAATAGACACACACCACCGCCCCTCGTCTTACCAGATGTAGCTGTTATTGACAAATAGACCAACACCCCCTCCCTCGTCTTACCAGACGTAGCTGTTATTGACAAATAGAAACACACCCCCTCCCTCGTCTTACCAGACGTAGCTGTTATTGACAAATAGACCAACACCCCCTCCCTCGTCTTGCCAGACGTAGCTGTTATTGACAAATAGACACACACCCCCTCCCTCATCTTACCAGACGTAGCTGCTTTGTCCTGCCGATGCACGGAGAAGCCAGCCAGCTCCTATATTGTCCGTGTCGTCGTTCAGCCACGTCTCGGTGAAACATAAGATATTACAGTTTTTTTTAATGTCCCGTTGGTAGGATAGTCTTAATCGAAGATCGTCCAGTTTGTTTTCCAATGATGGCACGTTGGCCAATAAAACAGAGGGAAGTGGTGGTGACTGCACGTTGGCTAATAAAACAGAGGGAAGTGGTGGTGACTGCACGTTGGCCAATAAAACAGAGGGAAGTGGTGGTGACTGCACGTTGGCCAATAAAACAGAGGGAAGTGGTGGTGACTGCACGTTGGCCAATAAAACAGAGGGAAGTGGTGGTGACTGCACGTTGGGCAATAAAACAGAGGGAAGTGGTGGTGACTGCACGTTGGCCAATAAAACAGAGGGAAGTGGTGGTGACTGCACGTTGGCCAATAAAACAGAGGGAAGTGGTGGTGACTGCACGTTGGGCAATAAAACAGAGGGAAGTGGTGGTGACTGCACGTTGGCCAATAAAACAGAGGGAAGTGGTGGTGACTGCACGTTGGCCAATAAAACAGAGGGAAGTGGTGGTGACGGCACGTTGGCCAATAAAACAGAGGGAAGTGGTGGTGACTGCACGTTGGCCAATAAAACAGAGGGAAGTGGTGGTGACTGCACGTTGGCTAATAAAACAGAGGGAAGTGGTGGTGACTGCACGTTGGCCAATAAAACAGAGGGAAGTGGTGGTGACGGCACGTTGGCCAATAAAACAGAGGGAAGTGGTGGTGACTGCACGTTGGCCAATAAAACAGAGGGAAGCTAATAATAGTTATACGGAGAGAAGTGGTGGCGTACCAAGCTCCCAGAACGGGACCGCAGAGTGGTGTAGCGTGTAGAAATGGTCTGTCCTCGGTTGCAACACTCACTACCGAGTTCCAAACTGCCTCTGGAAGCAACTTCAGCACAACAAGTACTGTTCTCCAGGAGCTTCATTAAACGGGTTTCCGTGGTCGAGCAGCCGCACACGAGCCTAAGATCACCATGCGCAATGGCAAGTGTCAGGCTCGCTGCCATTGGACTCTGGGTTTGTCAGGCTCGCTGCCATTGGACTCTGGGTTTGTCAGGCTCGCTGCCATTGGACTCTGGGTTTGTCAGGCTCGCTGCCATTGGACTCTGGGTTTGTCAGGCTCGCTGCCATTGGACTCTGGAGCAGTGGACACTGGTTCTCTGGCAGTCCGATGGACAAATCTGGGTTTGGCAGGTGCCAGGAGAACGCTACCTGCCCCAATGCATAGTGCTAACTGTAAAGTATGTATAATGGTCTGGGGAGGTTTTTCATGGTTTGGGCTCCTTAGTTCCAGTGAAGGGAAATCTTAACGCTACAGCATAACAATGACATTTCTAAATGATTCTGTGATTCCAACTTTGTGGTAACAGTCTGGGGAAGGCCCTTTCCTGTTTCAGCATGACAATGCCCATGTGCACGAAGTGAGGTCCATACAGTAAATGGTTTGTCGATATCTGTGTGGAAGAACTTGACTGGCGTGCACAGAGCCCTGACCTCAACCCCATCGAACACCTTCTGGATGAATTGGGGCGGCAGGGTAGCCTAGTGGTTAGAGCGTTGGACTAGTAACCGGAAGGTTGCAAGTTCAAACCCCCGAGCTGACAAGGTACAAATCGTTCTGCCCCTGAACAGGCAGTTAACCCACTGTTCCTAGGCCGTCATTGAAAATAAGAATTTGTTCTTAACTGACTTGCCTTGTAAAATAAAGGTAAAAAAAAAAAGAAAAAATGGACCGCCGACTGCGAGCCAGGCCTAACTCATTCTGATTGGCTGGGCCTGGCTCCCCAAGTGGTTGGGCCCTCCCAGTTCAGTTGGATTAAAGGCAAAGCCCCCTTTACTACAGCCTATATTGATGACCATAGTACACAATTATCTCTCTTTGCTTTTTTGATTTAATGAACTTTGTCACATGGTGCTGTATTATGTAGTTGTGGTGATCAGGGCCAGATCTACATATGGCATCTGATCCCTGCCTGGCATCGCCCCCTCTGCCTGTCTGATCCCTTTCTGGCATCGCCCCCTCTGCCTGTCTGATCCCTGCCTGGCATCGCCCCCTCTGCCCGTCTGATCCCTGCCTGGCATCGCCCCCTCTGCCCGTCTGATCCCTGCCTGGCATCGCCCCCTCTGCCCGTCTGATCCCTGCCTGGCATCGCCCCCTCTGCCTGTCTGATCCCTGCCTGGCATCGCCCCCTCTGCCCGTCTGATCCCTGCCTGGCATCGCCCCCTCGGCCCGTCTGATCCCTGCCTGGCATCGCCCCATCGGCCCGTCTGATCCCTGCCTGGCATCGCCCCATCGGCCCGTCTGATCCCTGCCTGGCATCGCCCCATCGCCCGTCTGATCCCTGCCTGGCATCGCCCCCATCGGCCCGTCTGATCCCTGCCTGGCATCGCCCCCTCGCCCGTCTGATCCCTGCCTGGCATCGCCCCATCTGCCCGTCTGATCCCTGCCTGGCATCGCCCCCTCTGCCCGTCTGATCCCTGCCTGGCATCGCCCCATCTGCCCGTCTGATCCCTGCCTGGCATCGCCCCATCGTCTGTTTTGATCCCTGCCTTGATGTCCCAAATGACAACTTGTTCTATATCCAGTGCACTACTTTTGACCAGAGCCCTATTCCCTATATAGTGCACTACTTTAGACCAGAGCCCTATTCCCAATATAGTGCACTACTTTAGACCAGAGCCCTATTCCCAATATAGTGCACTACTATAGACCAGAGCCCTATTCCCTATATAGTGCACTACATTAGACCAGAGCCCTATTCCCTATATAGTGCACTACATTAGACCAGAGCCCTATTCCCTATATAGTGCACTACTTTTGACCAGAGCCCTATTCCCTATATAGTGCACTACTTTAGACCAGAGCCCTATTCCCAATATAGTGCACTACTATAGACCAGAGCCCTATTCCCTATATAGTGTACTACATTAGACCAGAGCCCTATTCCCTATATAGTGCACTACATTAGACCAGAGCCCTATTCCCTATATAGTGCACTACTTTTGACCAGAGCCCTATTCCCTATATAGTGCACTACTATAGACCAGGGCCCTATTCCCTATATAGTGCACTACATTAGACCAGAGCCCTATTCCCTATATAGTGTACTACTATAGACCAGAGCCCTATTCCCTATATAGTGTACTACTATAGACCAGGGCCCTATTCCCTATATAGTGCACTACTTTAGACCAGGGCCCATAGAGCTCTGTAAAGGGATTAGGGTGCCATTTGGGACGTACCTTCTCTCTTCCCCGGTGCTGCCTCTACATGTGTGGATTAGTGGCCACATGTTAAAGTATAGTGTGTGTGTGTGCTTTTCTTTCTCTTCCTCTCTCTCTGTGTGTGTAGCGGGGAGCTGGGGAAGTGTGTGTGTGTGTGTAGCTGGGGCAGTGTGTGTGTGTGTAGCGGGGAGCTGGGGCAGTGTGTGTGTGTGTGTGTGTGTGTGTGTGTGTGTGTGTGTGTGTGTGTGTGTGTAGCGGGGAGCTGGGGAAGTGTGTGGGGAGCTGGGGAAGTAAGTGTGTGTAGCTGGGGAGCTGGGGAAGTGTGTGTGTGTAGCGGGGAGCTGGGGAAGTGTGTGTGTGTGTGTGTAGCGGGGAGCTGGGGCAGTGTGTGTGTGTGTGTGTAGCTGGGGTAGTGTGTGTGTAGCTGGGGCAGTGTGTGTGTGTGTAGGGGGAGCGGGGAGCTGGGGCAGTGTGTGTGTGTAGCGGGGAGCTGGGGCAGTGTGTGTGTGTAGCGGGGAGCTGGGGCAGTGTGTGTGTTGCGGGGAGCTGGGGCAGTGTGTGAGTCCGTGTGAGGCTGCAGCATTCATTGTTATCCCTCCTTCCTTTCCCACTCCAACCTCCACCTCTTCTCTTCTCCCTCTTCTCTACCCTCTCAGTAATCAGGCTTTTGCTCTTGCCTCCATCCTACCACTCTACAGGGGTCTGACGGGGAGTGTTTGTGACATTTTACTCTGACAGCCAGCGCAGGATAAAAGTGCCTGCATGCCCTTTCAGCAGCATACAGACTTTTACCCACGTGGCATTGCTGTTTAGTCTTAATGCAGTGTCTCATTCAGCGTATTAGTGTCACTCTGCTGTGTGGAGGATTAGGACTGAAGATCTTTGGGCCAAACGATCTAAATGTCGCATTCTGTTAATCATAATTCTTGTGGATTTTGGTCCTCCCTTTTCGGGTGATTTTTGTTTCGACTGTTTAGAAAATGATCTTGCCTGAAACCTGAAGATTTTAGTCCCTAGGTATTGGCTTTACCTCAACTGGGCTAGCCGTTTTTAGCATGCAGGAGACCCGGGGTCAAATCCTAGTCTGTCACAAGGACCCATGAGCATCAACATGGGAAGTTCATAGGAGTATATGTCTAATGAAAAGCTGAGTCTATTATTATTATTTTGAATTTAAGGCATATTTTTTAACTGTTTTTCATCCATAAAATTATGAAATAGCAAAGGATTTGATTTCTGTTCTAATATATAGGAAAGGGGTCTTTGGAAAAACATCTACCTGAGTGTTAAATCAGTTATCAAATTGCTAATGGAATTTCCAAATAATCTCTACTGGAATTACTGCAGTTGAATTGGCTACAGGGGGAAATCGTAGTGGTCACAAAACAACCAGTCTCGACAGTGAAGAGGCGACTCAGGGATGCCCGGCCTTCTAGGCAGAGTTGCAAAAGAAAAAGCCATCTCTCAGACTGGCTAATAAAAATAAAAGATTAAAGATGGGCAACAGAACACAACCACTGGACAGAGGAATTCTGCCTAGAAGGCCATTATCCCGGAGTCGCCTCTTCACTGTTGACGTTGAGACGGGTTTTGTGGGTACTATTTAATGAAGCTTCCAGTTGAGGACTTGTGAGGCATCTAAGTGGCTAGGTGTCAGCTGTGCATGTGGTTTACTAACCTGCTAGCTAAGTGGCTAGGTGTCAGCTATGCATGTGGTTTGCTAACCTGCTAGCTAAGTGGCTAGGTGTCAGCTATGCATGTGGTTTGCTAACCTGCTAGCTAAGTGGCTAGGTGTCAGCTATGCATGTGGTTTGCTAACCTGCTAGCTAAGTGGCTAGGTGTCGGCTATGCATGTGGTTTGCTAACCTGCTAGCCAAGTGGCTAGGTGTCAGCTATGCATGTGGTTTGCTAACCTGCTAGGTTGTGGTTTGCTAACCTGCTAGGTTGTGGTTTGCTAACCTGCTAGGTTGTGGTTTGCTAACCTGCTAGGTTGTGGTTTGCTAACCTGCCCAAAGCTAACGTGTTAAGCAGTCACCTAGCTTCATCTGGCTAGTGAGGCTCGACCTGACCAGTGTTGCGAAGCTAGCCACAATAAGGATTAGGCACAATAGTGGAATTTGGGGGTTTGATAAATGATAATCACCTCCCCAGTCAGCCTATTGTGTGTATTGACAATCATAATGCACTGTACAGCTTTACCTAAGGATTGGGGATCAATGAAATGGGGTAACAGTCTACTCAATACCCAATATATTTTTTTCCCAATGTCCTCCTCAGAGTTATCAGACTCCAAAACATCCACGCAGTATTGTTTTTCCTCAGGAATAGTGTTCAATACCCGTAGGTTGACAATAAATGTGGCTCAATTGTTTCAGAGTCCCACAATAAGAGCTATGACGCTAATGCTCTCTGGGTGTCACTGAGTAGACTGATACCCCATGTCATTGATCAACAATCCATAGGTAAGGCTGTACAGTGAAATAAGGATGCCCCCAATGCAATTCTAAAGTATAATACATCCAGTGTGATTTCAACAGATTTGTCAAATTAACTAATTATTGTCTTTTGTTGATTTTATATAACATTCCAACCTCTTTTACCAGCATCATAGCATCCATGTACATTTTTATAGATGAGAATTTAGCATATTCTTGGGTGTTCCACGGGAAGAACATGTGCGTCTGAAAATCATAACTGGCACGCGGGTAGAAATGGTAAGAATGGAGAAGGTTTCCGATCCCCTGGTGAAGCCGGTTGGAATCTGTGAAGGCGAGCAGCGGCCAGGAAGTAGTTTATCTCTTCTGGTTAGGCTATATTGATCTCTTGCTCCCTCTTGTGTCATTTGTGTGTCAGAATTATTTAATCACAGTGTTCTTAAAGCATCAGACCAGCACAGTAGCATATTTATTTATATATATAGTTTAATTTATTAACACAGAGGGTGTCTATATAGGGGAAAAAACAATCGATTCGTCAAAAGAACAGACTGCTCTCGGGTGACCAAGATTTTTTTTGTTCTCTGGGACAGCCCTAGTCTACCTCCATTTCCTGGTGCTCATCCACATCCACTTGGTACTGGTACCCCGTGTGTATATACATTTACATTTAAGTCATTGCTGTTGTTGGGAAGGGACCGTTAGTAAGTCTAGACATGTTTACGATATGACAAACTTGAATTCATATATTTTTCAATCATTTTTTAATTGTAAAGTAATGTCTTTCTACTCAATATCACAACTGATTTTTACCGATCTGGGAGGTGAAGTTGAATTGAATAATTTAGATGTGTATTTTGGATCCGAATGTACCAGAGGCCCGCCACAACTAGAGCTCGTTCCAGAATCTCCTTGGCTGGCTACTTTTTCTATTTGCCTCGCTACTCTGTACGTACAGAAAACACTAGCATTATTGACATCTTTACCGTTGTTGTTGTTGTAGGTCCATGATGAGTGTGCTGGGCCGTAGCTAGTCACGCGGTGGGAGGGAGGGCGCCCAGGATGACGTCCGCACCACCAGCACAATGCACCATGGCCAAACCTGGGACAGACCGAGATGGAGCCATGGTTGGGAAGAAGGTATGCTATACAGTTCCTTTTAGAACTATTCACACCACTCAACTTTTCCCACATTTTGTTGTGTTACAGCCTGAATTTAAAATCAATTCAATTAAGAGAGAAAATTCACTGACCTACCTACACACAATGCCCCATAATGTCAAAGTGGAATTATGTCTCTAAATTTTTGACAAATTAATTAAAAATGAATAGCTGAAATGTCTTGAGTCTATTAGTATTCAAAACCCTTTGTTATGGCAAGCCTAAATAAATTCAGGAGTAAAAATGTTCTTAACAATAATAATGTTTAACATGATGTTTGAATGACCTACCTAATGTCTGTACTCCACACATACAATTATCTGTAAAGTCCCTCAGTCGAACAGTGCATTTCAAACACTGAATCAACCACAAAGACCAGGGAGGTTTTCCAATGTCTCGCAAAGTGCACAGATTGGTGGATGGGTAAAACATTTTAAAAAGCAGATATTTGAATATCCCTTTGAGCATGGTGAAGTTATTAATTACACCTTGGATGGTGGATCAATACACCCAGTCACTACAAAGATACAGACACAGGCATCCTTCCTAACTCAGTTGCTGGAGAGGAAGGAAACACTGCTCATGGATTTCACCATGAGGCCAAAGGTGACTTTAAAATAGTTCGAGTTTAATGGCTGTGTTAGGAAAAAATTGAGGATGGAATTACTAACCTAATTGACAGGGTTAAAACTTCTTTGTGATACGGTGGGACGGTAGTGTGGCAGATGGCAGAGCGCCAAATTCAAATGAAATATAAATACTATAAATATTTCATGAAATCACAAGTGTAATACATCAAAATAAAGCATAACTTCTTGTTAATCCAGCCAAGGTGTCATATTTCAAAAAGGCTTTACGGCGAAAGCAAACCATGCGATTATCTGAGGACAGCACACAAATTCATAACAAATCATTTTCAACCAGGGAGTTGAGACACGAAAGTCAGAAATAGCGATATAATAAATGTCTTACCTTTGAAGATCTTCTGTTGGCACTCCAAAAGGTCTGTTACATTACAAATGGTCCTTTTGTTTGATAATGTCCTTCTTTATAGCCATAACTCAGTTTAGCTGGCGCGCTTCAGTCAATAATCCACCCAGTGTCCCTCTATCAAAATGCATACAAAATTAATCTCAAACGTTACCAATAACCTTATCCAAACAAGTCAATCAACGTTTATTATCAATCCTTAGCTACCCTAATACGCAAATAAACGATCAAATTTAAGACTGAGAATCGTTATTGTCTTTACCAGAGATGAACAAAAAGAACGCGCCATCTCGGCCATGCGCATGGAAACACTACAGCCAAAATGAGAGCCCTTAGAAAAACGACTTCTTCATTTTTCCTGAAACTCTCTCTAAAGACTGACATCTAGTGGAAGCCCTAGGAACTGCAATCAGGCACGATTTCGCCCTATTATAAAAGTACCAGCCATTGAAATCAGTGGTAGGATGAAAAACCTTTTTGGGAGGGATGGTTTGTCCTCGGGGTTTCGCCTGCCATTTCAGTTCTGTTATACTTACACACATTATTTTAACAGTTTTAGAAACTTTAATGTTTTTTTTATATCCAAATCTATCAATTATATGCATATCCTATCATCTGGGCCTGAGTAGCAGGCAGTTTACTTTGGCTACGCTTTTCATCCGGACGTCAAAATACCACCCCCTATCCCAAAGAAGTTAAGAAGGAAGCCTGCACAGGATAAAAGTATTGTCCTGCTGAAAGGTGAATTAATCTGACTGACCCAGATTTTCCTCTAGGATTTTGCCTGTGCTTAGCTCCATTCTGTTTTTTTTTTTTATCCTGAAAAACTCCCCAGTCCTTAACAATTTCTAGCATACCCATAACATGATGCAGCCACCACTGTGCTTGAAAATATGGAGAGTGGTACTGTGTTATGTTCAGGGAAACCCAATACAGCACTTTGTATTCAGGACACATTTTTTTTTCAGTATAACTTTTTTTCTTCTTCTTCTTCTTCTTCTTCTTCTTCTTCTTCTTACTGAGGAGTTTGTCATTATAAAAAAAAATAAACAGAAATGAGCAAAATCCTAAAGGAAAACCTGGGTCAATCTGAGATAATGAATTCACCTTTCAGTAGGACAATAACTTAAAACAAGGTCAAATCCTACACTGGAGTTACATACCAAGAAGACTGAATGTTCCTGAGTGGCCAAGTTTAGTTTTGACTGAAATCTACTTGAAAATCTATGGCAAGACCTGAAAAATGTTTTTGTTTTAGCTCAACAACCAATTTTGACAGAGATTGAAATAAGTTTAAAAGAACAATGGGCAAATGTTGCACAATCCAGGTGTGGAAAACTATTCGAGACTTGCCCAGAAAGATTCACAACTGTAATTGCTGCCAAAGGTGACTCTAACATGTTTACTCAGGGCTGAACATGTACCCCCCCCTCTAGGCACTTCTCCTTTTCTGAATGGGTGTAGGTTCTGAATAGGACACATGTAAAATAATTTAAAGTTCACATTACAATGAAAATATAATAAGTCAAAACATTTTTATTGGCTTAATTTGGACTTAACTCTTTTAATTCTTTCTTTTTCCTTTTTTCTCCAGAACAAAGATAAGATTCCCCCGTTCACAAAGACTCTGAAGTTGGACCGGAGTAAGTTGTTGGGGGTTAAGGAAGGAAAACCACCCAAGTCTTCCATGAAACGCAAACTGTCCTTCACCATGAGCCCCCCTCGCAACGAGGAGAGACACTCCGACACAGGTAACGACCCACGAGCTACTCACCTGGCTGCTAAGCAACTGTGTGTGAGAAGACAATGGGGTATCTTTATTATTTTCCATAAATATCCTCTTGTCTTCATGAATAGTGTATATATAATTAAGCATTAAGGCCAGAGGGGTGTGGTATATGGTCAATATACCACGGCTAGGGGCTGTTCTTATGCATGACGCAACGCGGCTACAGCTCTTAGTCGTGGTATATTGGCCATATACCACATTCCCACACAGGTTATCCTATATACAGGTAGTATATACAGGTTATCCTATATACAGGTTATCCTATATACAGGTTATCCTATATACAGGTAGTATATACAGGTTATCCTATGTACAGGTTATCCTATATACAGGTAGTATATACAGGTTATCCTATATACAGGTTATCCTATATACAGGTTATCCTATATACAGGTAGTATATACAGGTTATCCTATATACAGGTTATCCTATATACAGGTAGTATATACAGGTTATCCTATATACAGGTAGTATATACAGGTTATCCTATATACAGGTTATCCTATATACAGGTAGTATATACAGGTTATCCTATATACAGGTTATCCTATATACAGGTAGTATATACAGGTTATCCTATATACAGGTTATCCTGTGTACAGGTAGTATATACAGGTTATCCTATATACAGGTAGTATATGCATGTTATCCTATATACAGGTAGTATATACAGGTTATCCTATATACAGGTAGTATATGCAGGTTATCCTATATACATGTTATCCTATATACAGGTTATCATATATACAGGTAGTATATACAGGTTATCCTATATACAGGTTATCCTATATACAGGTTATCCTATATACAGGTTATCCTATATACAGGTAGTATATACAGGTTATCCTATATACAGGTTATCCTATATACAGGTTATCCTATATACAGGTAGTATATACAGGTTATCCTATATACAGGTAGTATATACAGGTTATCCTATATACAGGTAGTATATACAGGTTATCCTATATACAGGTAGTATATACAGGTTATCCTATATACAGGTAGTATATACAGGTTATCCTATATACAGGTAGTATATACAGGTTATCCTATATACAGGTAGTATATACAGGTTATCCTATATACAGGTAGTATATACAGGTTATCCTATATACAGGTAGTATATACAGGTTATCCTATATACAGGTAGTATATACAGGTTATCCTATATACAGGTTATCCTATATACAGGTAGTATATACAGGTTATCCTATGTACAGGTTATCCTATATACAGGTTATCCTATATACAGGTAGTATATACAGGTTATCCTATATACAGGTTATCCTATATACAGGTTATCCTATATACAGGTAGTATATACAGGTTATCCTATATACAGGTAGTATATGCAGGTTATCCTATATACAGGTTATCCTATATACAGGTAGTATATACAGGTTATCCTATATACAGGTTATCCTATATACAGGTTATCCTATATACAGGTAGTATATACAGGTTATCCTATATGCAGGTAGTATGTACAGGTTATCCTATATACAGGTAGTATATACAGGTTATCCTATATACAGGTAGTATATACAGGTTATCCTATATACAGGTAGTATATACAGGTTATCCTGTGTACAGGTAGTATATACAGGTTATCCTATATACAGGTTATCCTGTGTACAGGTAGTATATACAGGTTATCCTGTGTACAGGTAGTATATACAGGTTATCCTATGTACAGGTTATCCTATATACAGGTAGTATATACAGGTAGTATATACAGGTAGTATATACAGGTTATCCTATATACAGGTAGTATATACAGGTTATCCTATATACAGGTAGTATATACAGGTTATCCTATATACAGGTTATCCTATATACAGGTTATCCTATATACAGGTTATCCTATATACAGGTAGTATATACAGGTTATCCTATATACAGGTTATCCTATATACAGGTAGTATATACAGGTTATCCTGTGTACAGGTAGTATATACAGGTTATCCTGTGTACAGGTAGTATATACAGGTTATCCTATATACAGGTTATCCTGTGTACAGGTAGTATATACAGGTTATCCTGTGTACAGGTAGTATATACAGGTTATCCTATATACAGGTAGTATATACAGGTTATCCTATATACAGGTAGTATATACAGGTTATCCTATATACAGGTAGTATATACAGGTTATCCTATATACAGGTAGTATATACAGGTTATCCTATATACAGGTTATCCTATATACAGGTAGTATATACAGGTTATCCTATATACAGGTTATCCTATATACAGGTAGTATATACAGGTTATCCTATATACAGGTAGTATATACAGGTTATCCTATATACAGGTAGTATATACAGGTTATCCTATATACAGGTTATCCTATATACAGGTAGTATATACAGGTTATCCTATATACAGGTAGTATATACAGGTTATCCTATATACAGGTAGTATATACAGGTTATCCTATATACAGGTAGTATATACAGGTAGTATATACAGGTTATCCTATATACAGGTAGTATAAACAGGTTATCCTATATACAGGTAGTATATACAGGTATATATACAGGTTATCCTATATACAGGTTATCCCTATATACAGGTTATCCTATATACAGGTAGTATATACAGGTTATCCTATATACAGGTTATCCTATATACAGGTTATCCTATATACAGGTAGTATATACAGGTTATCCTATATACAGGTAGTATATACAGGTTATCCTATATACAGGTAGTATACAGGTTATCCTATATACAGGTTATATACAGGTTATCCTATATACAGGTAGTATATACAGGTTATCCTATATACAGGTTATCCTATATACAGGTTATCCTATGTACAGGTTATCCTATATACAGGTAGTATATACAGGTTATCCTATATACAGGTTATCCTATATACAGGTAGTATATACAGGTTATCCTATGTACAGGTTATCCTATATACAGGTAGTATATACAGGTTATCCTATATACAGGTAGTATATACAGGTTATCCTATATACAGGTAGTATATACAGGTTATCCTATATACAGGTAGTATATACAGGTTATCCTATGTAGTATATACAGGTTATCCTATATACAGGTTATCCTATATACAGGTTATCCTGTATACAGGTAGTATATACAGGTTATCCTATATACAGGTTATCCTATATACAGGTAGTATATACAGGTTATCCTATATACAGGTTATCCTATATACAGGTTATCCTATATACAGGTAGTATATACAGGTTATCCTATTATCCTATACAGGTAGTATATACAGGTTATCCTATATACAGGTATCCTATTTACAGGTTATCCTATATACAGGTAGTATATACAGGTTATCCTATATACAGGTTATCCTATGTACAGGTAGTATATACAGGTTATCCTATATACAGGTTATCCTATATACAGGTTAGTATATATATACAGGTTATCCTATATACAGGTAGTATATACAGGTTATCCTATATACAGGTTATCCTATATACAGGTTATCCTATATGCAGGTTATCCTATATACAGGTTATCCTATATACAGGTTATCCTATATGCAGGTTATCCTATATGCAGGTTATCCTATGTACAGGTTATCCTATGTACAGGTAGTATATACAGGTTATCCTATATACAGGTAGTATATACAGGTTATCCTATATACAGGTTATCCTATATACAGGTTATCCTATATACAGGTAGTATATACAGGTTATCCTATATACAGGTTATCCTATGTACAGGTAGTATATACAGGTTATCCTATATACAGGTTATCCTATATACAGGTTATCCTATGTACAGGTAGTATATACAGGTAGTATATACAGGTTATACTATGTAAGTCGCTCTGGATAAGAGCGTCTGCTAAATGACTTAAATGTAAATGTTAAATGTACAGGTAGTTTATACAGGTTATACTACACTGCATTTGGGAAAGTATTCAGACCCCTTGACTTTTCCACATTTTGTTACGTTACATCCTTATTCTAAAATGAATTAAATACTTTTGTTCACTCGTCAATCTAAACACAATACCCCTTAATGACATCACAATACCCCTTAATGACACCACAATACCCCTTAATGACATCACAATACCCCTTAATGACATCACAATAGCCCTTAATGACATCACAATAGCCCTTAGTGACAAACATATCACATTTGCATAAGTATTCAGACTCTTTACTCAGTACTTTGTTGAAGCACCTTTGGCAGCGATTACAGCCTTGGGTCTTCTTGGGTATGACGCTACAAGGTTGGTACACCTGTATTTGGGGAGTTTCTCACCGTGCTCCTCTGCAGATCCTCTCAAGCTCTGTCTTGTTGGAGAGATGTTAAATTTGGCGCCATTTTGAAAAAATCTGCTGAACTTCCAAGGCAGTGAACACTGTTGGTATGCAGTGGCCAAGTAGACTACCCTGGCTATTTGATCATAATGTTGACCTACCAGAGTGGCCTACCATTTTAAAAACAATGGAGAACATGCATCCCATAATATGTTAACATGGAAATGGCTGTTCTATCATTAATATACAATGTGCGGGTGTTCAATATAGGCCTACATTCCGTGAGACTTTTGAAGAAGAAAAAACACGCCGGGCTTCACATTAACCTGTTTATCCACTTGTCCTTCAGACAAGGAGGTGGCTGAATGTGTTTGATGCAGGAAACCACTTTCTAAAATACAGTGTTGTTCCTATTATTACAGGGAATCAGACCAATTATGCTACTTTCTGTCTATTGGCTACTTTGCTTATTCAAATTATGCTACTTTCTGTCTATTGGCTACTTTGCTTATTCAAATTATGCTACTTTCTGTCTATTGGCTACTTGGCTTATTCAAATTATGCTTTCTGTCTATTGGCTACTTGGCTTATTCAAATTATGCTACTTTTTGCCTATTGGCTACTTGGCTTATTCAAATTATGCTTCTTTCTGTCTTGGCTACTTGGCTTATTCAAATTATGCTACTTTCTGTCTTGGCTACTTGGCTTATTCAAATTATGCTACTTTCTGTCTTGGCTACTTGGCTTATTCAAATTATGCTACTTTCTGTCTTGGCTACTTGGCTTATTCAAATTATGCTACTTTCTGTCTTGGCTACTTGGCTTATTCAAATTATGCTACTTTCTGTCTATTGGCTACTTGGCTTATTCAAATTATGCTACTTTCTGTCTTGGCTACTTGGCTTATTCAAATTATGCTACTTTCTGTCTTGGCTACTTGGCTTATTCAAATTATGCTACTTTCTGTCTATTGGCTACTTGGCTTATTCAAATTATGCTACTTTCTGTCTTGGCTACTTGGCTTATTCAAATTATGCTACTTTCTGTCTTGGCTACTTGGCTTATTCAAATTATGCTACTTTCTGTCTTGGCTACTTGGCTTATTCAAATTATGCTTCTTTCTGTCTATTGGCTACTTGGCTTATTCAAATTATGCTACTTTCTGTCTTGGCTACTTGGCTTATTCAAATTATGCTACTTTCTGTCTTGGCTACTTGGCTTATTCAAATTATGCTACTTTCTGTCTATTGGCTACTTGGCTTATTCAAATTATGCTTCTTTCTGTCTTGGCTACTTGGCTTATTCAAATTATGCTACTTTCTGTCTTGGCTACTTGGCTTATTCAAATTATGCTACTTTCTGTCTATTGGCTACTTGGCTTATTCAAATTATGCTACTTTCTGTCTTGGCTACTTGGCTTATTCAAATTATGCTACTTTCTGTCTATTGGCTACTTGGCTTATTCAAATTATGCTTCTTTCTGTCTATTGGCTACTTGGCTTATTCAAATTATGCTTCTTTCTGTCTATTGGCTACTTGGCTTATTCAAATTATGCTTCTTTCTGTCTTGGCTACTTGGCTTATTCAAATTATTCTACTTTCTGCCTATTGGCTACTTGGCTTATTCAAATTATGCTACTTTCTGTCTTGGCTACTTGGCTTATTCAAATTATGCTACTTTCTGTCTATTGGCTACTTGGCTTATTCAAATTATGCTACTTTCTGTCTATTGGCTACTTGGCTTATTCAAATTATGCTACTTTCTGTCTATTGGCTACTTGGCTTATTCAAATTATGCTACTTTCTGTCTTGGCTACTTGGCTTATTCAAATTATGCTACTTTCTGTCTATTGGCTACTTGGCTTATTCAAATTATGCTACTTTCTGTCTATTGGCTACTTGGCTTATTCAAATTATGCTACTTTCTGTCTATTGGCTACTTGGCTTATTCAAATTATGCTACTTTCTGTCTATTGGCTACTTGGCTTATTCAAATTATGCTACTTTCTGTCTATTGGCTACTTGGCTTATTCAAATTATGCTACTTTCTGTCTATTGGCTACTTGGCTTATTCAAATTATGCTTCTTTCTGTCTATTGGCTACTTGGCTTATTCAAATTATGCTACTTTCTGTCTATTGGCTACTTGGCTTATTCAAATTATGCTTCTTTCTGTCTATTGGCTACTTGGCTTATTACAACACCGCCCCTTTTTAAGACAAACAAATAAATACTCTACCTGACTGTCTTTTCAAAGGTGTTGAGACATGCACATGTTTTTTTTTTTTTTAGGAAACAATTATTCTCGCTGACTACAAATGAATAAATATTCTGGAGTATCCTAACTAGCAAAGGATATGAACAAGATGTGCACGCTTGACTACGTGCATCTCTTGCTTTGATCTCAAAACAAGCTACATTTTTAAAGTCTCCCATTTTGCCATTTCAAGTGCATAGGCTATAGTCAACGGTACACATGTCAGAGCCCTGTACGTCTGTGAGCCAAAACGCAGCGAGACCATGTTTAAAAAAATAAATAAATAAAAATCACAATCAAGTCTACATGAAAATGGCAAAAAAAAAAGCAACACAATTTGAAGTTTTTTTTTTATTATTTTTTTTTACGGTCAAGTCAAAGTCCAGACCTAATTCCAATTGAGATGCCGTGGCAGGACTTGAAACGAGCAATTGATGCTTTAAAACCCACACATGTCGCTGAGTTCAAGCAGTTCTGCATGGAAGAGTGGGCCAAAATTCCTCCACAACGACTTAAGAGACTGATCAACAACTACAGGAAGTGGTTGGTTGGAGTCACTGCAGCTAAAGGTGGACTGATCAACTACAGGAAGTGGTTGGTTGGAGTCACTGCAGCTAAAGGTGGACTGATCAACTACAGGAAGTGGTTGGTTGGAGTCACTGCAGCTAAAGGTGGACTGATCAACTACAGGAAGTGGTTGGTTGGAGTCACTGCAGCTAAAGGTGGACTGATCAACTACCGGAAGTGGTTGGTTGGAGTCACTGCAGCTAAAGGTGGACTGATCAACTACAGGAAGTGGTTGGTTGGAGTCCTTGCAGCTAAAGGTGGACTGATCAACTACAGGAAGTGGTTGGTTGGAGTCCTTGCAGCTAAAGGTGGACTGATAAACTACAGGAAGTGGTTGGTTGGAGTCCTTGCAGCTAAAGGTGGACTGATCAACTACAGGAAGTGGTTGGTTGGAGTCCTTGCAGCTAAAGGTGGACTGATCAAATACAGGAAGTGGTTGGTTGGAGTCCTTGCAGCTAAAGGTGGCACAACCAGTTACTGAGTGTAAAGGGGACAATAACGTTTTCCACACCGGGGGAATTGGGTGTTTCATAACTTTGTTTATGAAATAAGTATGGTCATTGTTGTGTTATTTGTTCACTCAGGTTCCCTTTATCGAATATTAAGTTTTGGTTGAAAATCTGATAACATTCTGTATCAAAAAGATGCAAAAGTAGAGACCTAGAAAAGGGGCAAATACCTTTTCACGGGGCTGAAGGAGAATGTCTTTTTTTTTGTTTTTTTTTTTTTGTTGAGTTTGGACATTTTACAAGCGAATTTGAACGAGAGACATTGTGCAAATGAACACGCTTTTTTTTGACTGATGTTTGTCTGAAGGAAGAACCGTAATGGAGAGGGGAGGGGGAATGCAAGGAAATCAAAATTGTTGCAGCTATACAAATAACTCATCCAATGGGCTTTTAACTTCTCAAACCTGGCAGAAAGCAAACACCAGTATGACCCCTCACCCCTGCATCACCTTCATTAATTCAGCCACTTTAGGGAGAAGAACTGTGTGATGCTTGCCTTGGTTTATTTTTTTGTTGTGGTCAGCAAATGCACATGTACATGCGGACTAGTGAATGAAAATAGACTTTGTCTTCAAGACGTGTCACTTGCCTGTTCTGGCCAGCCACCTTCTACCAAATAGTTTATTTACGTAGTCCAGAGTGCATAAGAGACGAGAGGTGAGTACCACGCCATTAGGACCCTGCGGCCGTTAGTGCTGAGTACCAGGCCATTAGGACCCAGAGGTTGTTAGTGCCGAGTACCAGGTCATTAGGACCCGAAGGTCGTTAGTGCCGAGTACCAGGTCATTAGGACCCGGCGGCCGTTAGTGCTGAGTACCAGGTCATTAGGACCCAGAGGTCGTTAGTGCCGAGTACCAGGTCATTAGGACCCGAAGGTCGTTAGTGCTGAGTACCAGGCCATTAGGACCCGGCGGCCGTTAGTGCTGAGTACCAGGTCATTAGGACCCGAAGGTCGTTAGTGCTGAGTACCAGGCCATTAGGACCCGGCGGCCGTTAGTGCTGAGTACCAGGTCATTAGGACCCAGAGGTCGTTAGTGCCGAGTACCAGGTCATTAGGACCCAGCGGTCGTTAGTGCTCAATTAGTTAGTGCATAATTAGTCTAACTTATTGTAGACTATTATTATGTTGGATGGACTGGTTACCAACTCCATGCTATGCTTTAAACGTTCTATCTGTCTGGGAGAGAACATATTGGTCTTGGCGATGCTGTTGATTTCTCTGACAGGGCAGGCGCACAGAGTTGGCCTACAATTTATAGTGAAATTCATTTTTAAATAGCCTAGTAATGGGGCATTTAAAAATAAAAAAAAATAAAATATATATTTTCCTTATTAATAGCTACATTACCTTTTTTTTTTAGCTACAGAATCTCTCAGCGCACGTTTCTATATCCTTCTCCTGTCCTTCGTTAACTTCTCGAGCGCGCAGAGAAAGAGGCCGTCCACAGTTTAATGAAATATATGTTTTGTTGTGAAAACGTTGTTACTATCCATGTTCCCGAACAGATTTCACTTGGTTTCCCAATAGCAGCACTGTGTAGCTGCAGGAACAGGGTTGGAGAGCCAATAGCAGCACTGTGTAGCTGCAGGAACAGGGTTGGAGAGCCAATAGCAGCACTGTGTAGCTGCAGGAACAGGGTTGGAGAGCCAATAGGAGCACTGTGTAGCTACAGGAACAGGGTTGGAGAGCCAATCGCGGCACTGTGTAGCTGCAGGAACAGGGTTGGAGAGCCAATAGGAGCACTGTGTAGGAACAGGGTTGGAGAGCCAATAGCGGCACTGTGTAGCTGCAGGAACAGGGTTGGAGAGCCAATAGCAGCACTGTGTAGCTACAGGAACAGAGTTGGAGGGCCAATAGCGGCACTGTGTAGCTACAGGAACAGGGTTGGAGAGCCAATAGCGGCACTGTGTAGCTACAGGAACAGGGTTGGAGAGCCAATAGCGGCACTGTGTAGCTACAGGAACAGGGTTGGAGAGCCAATAGCAGCACTGTGTAGCTGCAGGAACAGGGTTGGAGAGCCAATAGCAGCACTGTGTAGCTGCAGGAACAGGGTTGGAGAGCCAATAGCGGCCCTGTGTAGCTACAGGAACAGGGTTGGAGAGCCAATAGCGGCCCTGTGTAGCTACAGGAACAGGGTTGGAGAGCCAATAGCGGCACTGTGTAGCTACAGGAACAGGGTTGGAGAGCCAATAGCGGCACTGTGTAGCTACAGGAACAGGGTTGGAGAGCCAATAGCGACACTGTGTAGCTACAGGAACAGGGTTGGAGGGCCAATAGCAGCACTGTGTAGCTACAGGAACAGGGTTGGAGAGCCAATAGCGGCACTGTGTAGCTACAGGAACAGGGTTGGAGAGCCAATAGCGGCACTGTGTAGCTACAGGAACAGGGTTGGAGGGCCAATAGCAGCACTGTGTAGCTACAGGAACAGGGTTGGAGAGCCAATAGCGGCACTGTGTAGCTACAGGAACAGGGTTGGAGAGCCAATAGCAGCACTGTGTAGCTACAGGAACAGGGTTGGAGAGCCAAGAGCAGCACTGTGTAGCTACAGGAACAGGGTTGGAGAGCCAATAGCGGCACTGTGTAGCTACAGGAACAGGGTTGGAGAGCCAATAGCATACAGAGTTTGGGTGGAATATCACGTGTAGGTCTGCAAGAGGCTCCTCGGCGGAGGGGAGAGTTTTGATGGATATATATATATTTATTATTATTATTATATATTTATTATTATTATTATTATATTTATTATTATTATTATATATATTTATTATTATTTATATATATAATTATTATTTATATATATTTATTATTATTATTTATATATATTTATTATTATTATTATATATATTTATTATTATTATTATATATATTTATTATTATTTATATATTTATTATTATTTATATATTTATTATTATTTATATATTTATTATTATTTATATATTTATTATTATTATTTATATATTTATTTATTTATATATTTATTATTATTTATATATTTATTATTATTTATATATTTATTATTATTTATATATTTATTATTATTAATATATTTATTATTATTATATATTTATTATTATTATTATATATATTTATTATTATTATTATATATATTTATTATTATTATTATATATATTTATTATTATTTATATATTTATTATTATTTATATATTTATTATTATTTATATATTTATTATTATTTATATATTTATTATTATTATATATATTTATATATATTTATATATATTTGTTATTATTATTATTATTATTATTATTATTATTATTATAATAATAAAACCGGAGTCGTCTACCTGGCTGATATGATCACTTGATACGTTTTTATTAAATTTTTCTCTACTTTCTCAAATCAATAGCCTATAGTCGCGTCATGTAGCCCATATGGGGCGGCAGCGTAGCCTAGTGGTTAAAGCGTTGGACTACTAACCAAAAGGTTGCAAGTTCGAGTCCCCGAGCTGACAAGGTACAAAATCTGTCGTTCCTGTTCCTAAGTCCGTCATTGTAAATAAGAATTTGTTCTTAACTGACTTGCCTAGTTAAATAAAGGTAAAACAATCCAATTAGATTTCTATGGTTTGTATCATTCACAACTAAAGTTGCCAGGACCTGTTTCAGGTGATCACTACGCTCAACATCACTCGCTCCAGAATGATATCTTTTCTTTTAATTTAGCGAAATTGTAAAATCATATCAAATAAATGCTTGGGTCTTAAATGCTTATATCTATAGCTAGATAGCATACGGTATCTAGCCAGATAACATACAGTATCTAGTCTGATAACATACAGTATCTAGTCTGATAACATACAGTATCTAGTCTGATAACATACAGTATCTAGTCTGATAACATACAGTATCTAGCCAGATAACATACAGTATCTAGTCTGATAGCATACAGTATCTATCTGATAGCAGTATCTAGTATCTAGTCTGATAACATATCAGCCAGATAGCATACAGTATCTAGTCTGATAACATACAGTATCTAGTCTGATAGCATACAGTATCTAGTCTGATAACATGCAGTATCTAGTCTGATAACATGCAGTATCTAGTCTGATAACATGCAGTATCTAGTCTGATAACATACAGTATCTAGTCTGATAACATACAGTATCTAGTCTGATAGCATACAGTATCTAGTCTGATAATATACAGTATCTAGTCTGATAGCATACAGTATCTAGTCTGATAACATACAGTATCTAGTCTGATAATATACAGTATCTAGTCTGATAACATACAGTATCTAGTCTGATAGCATACAGTATCTAGTCTGATAATATACAGTATCTAGTCTGATAGCATACAGTATCTAGTCTGATAGCATACAGTATCTAGTCTGATAGCATACAGTAGACGACTCATATTCTGTTCTTCTGAAAAACATTTTCTTCGTGTCGTGTTTCTTTAGACCTGACTAAATAAATGGATTTATTGTGATGGTGTGTACTTTATAAAACATATGTTTATGATCCAAAGGCGCATATCAGCGTGGACAATAAGCGTCTGCCAACATGGCCGCTGCAGCCCTTCATCACTGATCGTTTTGTGTGAAGGAGCGTTTTTGCGAGAAAGTTTGGCGTGCCTTAATGCTGTGCTTTCTGCATGCTTTCCTCTCCTCTACTTTCCCTCCCTCTTCCTCTACTCTACTCTCTACTCTACTCTCCCTCTCCTCTACTCTCTACTCTCCCTCTCCTCTACTCTACTCTCTACTCTACTCTCTCCTCTACTCTCTCCACTCTACTCTACTCTCTACTCTCCCTCTCCTCTACTCTCTCTACTCTACTCTCTCCTCTACTCTCTCCTCTACTCTCTACTCTCTACTCTCCCTCTCCTCTACTCTCTCTACTCTACTCTCTCCTCTACTCTCCCTCTCCTCTACTCTACTCTCCCCTCCTCTACTCTACTCTACTCTCTCCTCTCTCTCTACTCTCCCTCTCCTCTACTCTCTACTCTACTCTCTCCTCTACTCTCTCTACTCTACTCTCTCCTCTACTCTCCCTCTACTCTACTCTCCCCCTCTACTCTACTCTACTCTCCCCCTCCTCTACTCTACTCTCTCCTCTCTCTACTCTACTCTCTCTACTCTACTCTCTCTACTCTCTCCTCTACTCTCCCTCTACTCTACTCTCCCCCTCCTCTACTCTACTCTCCCCTACTCTACTCTACTCTACTCTCCCTCCCTCCTCTACTCTCCCCCTCCTCTACTCTCCCTCCCTCCTCTCCTCTACTCTCCCCCTCTCCCTCCCTCCTCTCCACCCTACTCCCTCTACTCTCCCTCCCTCCTCTCCTCTACTCCCCCTCCTTCCTCCTTCATCCCTCCTGTGTCTCTGCTCTGCCCAGTAGATGAGTCAGTCCCAGACCAGTCCACTGAGTCCTGGGGAGAGTCTGAGGGGAGGTTAGTGACTCCCTGCAGGATGTACTCAGCAGGTAACTGTACTGCAGCTTCGGCCCGGGTCCTCTAGACATGTGTATGTAGGTGTCTTGTCTCGACGTAGTGACTTCAGCAGCTTGTAGGCCACACTATCTGCTGTGCTACACTGTAAACACATGTGGTGTGTGTCTTGTCCGGGATCACATCAAGTTGTATCATGCCAGGTCTAACCCACGCTGCTGTGCTACACTGTAAACACACATGAGCATGTGACCTGTCCTCCCTGCCTGCTCTCTCTGGCTTCCTCCTCCCTGCCTGCTCTCTCTGGCTTCCTCCTCCCTGCCTGCTCTCTCTGGCTTCCTCCTCCCTGTCTGCCTGCTCTCTCTGGCTTCCTCCTCCCTGTCTGCCTGCTCTCTCTGGCTTCCTCCTCCCTGTCTGCCTGCTCTCTCTGGCTTCCTCCTCCCTGTCTGCCTGCTCTCTCTGGCTTCCTCCTCCCTGTCTGCCTGCTCTCTCTGGCTTCCTCCTCCCTGTCTGCCTGCTCTCTCTGGCTTCCTCCATCTCCTCCCTGTCTCTCTGGCTTCCTCCTCCCAGTCTGTCTGCTCTCTCTGGCTTCCTCCTCCCTCCCTGTCTGCTCTCTCTGGCTTTCTCCTCCCTGTCTGCCTGCTCTCTCTGGCTTTCTCCTCCCTGTCTGCCTGCTCTCTCTGGCTTTCTCCTCCCTGTCTGTCTGCTCTCTCTGGCTTCCTCCTCCCTGTCTGTCTGCTCTCTCTGGCTTCCTCCTCCCTGTCTGCCTGCTCTCTCTGGCTTTCTCCTCCCTGTCTGCCTGCTCTCTCTGGCTTCCTCCTCCCTGTCTGTCTGCTCTCTCTGGCTTCCTCCTCCCTGTCTGTCTGCTCTCTCTGGCTTCCTCCTCCCTGTCTGCCTGCTCTCTCTGGCTTTCTCCTCCCTGTCTGCCTGCTCTCTCTGGCTTCCTCCCCCCTGTCTGTCTGCTCTCTCTGGCTTCCTCCATCTCCTCCCTGTCTGTCTGCTCTCCCTGTCTGTCTGCTCTCTCTGGCTTGCCTAGCTAGCTCACGTCATACAGGTCTGTATGTTGTTGACTTGATCCTATTATTAGTGATATGGTACCAACTTTGCCGACTACAAAGAATGTTTTTCTTTGTCCCCCCCCCTCTCTACTTGCTAACAGTTTGTTGTTTTTTTGCGCGTGATGGTGAGATGGTGTGAATGATGAGGTTGTGGGGGGAGAGAACCACTGGGTCACCTTTTGTTGATGATCTTGGCCGTGTCCTATATGGCACCCTGTCCCCCTATATAGTGCGCTACATTTGGGGCGGCAGCGTAGCCTAGTGGTTAGAGCGTTGGACTAGTAACCGGAAGGTTGCGAGTTCAAACCCCCGAGCTGACAAGGTACAAATCTGTCGTTCTGCCCCTGAACAGGCAGTTAACCCACTGTTCCCAGGCCGTCATTGAAAATAAGAATATGTTCTTAACTGACTTGCCTAGTTAAATAAAGGTACAATTTAAAAAAAAAAAATTGGCCGGGCTCCATAGTGCTCAGGTGCATTATATAGAGAATAGGGTGCAATTTGGGATTCACACCTTGTTGGTTTGGAGAGATGTGTATTTGTCTCTAAGTCTAACCCTGTCCTAACTCTGTAGATAAAGATGGCCCGGATAAGAAGAAAGTCAAGAAGGAGTCTGGGGGGAGTAAGAAGGCCCCGGTTAATCTCCTGTTTGGCTACCCGCTGTCAGAACGCAAGCAGATGGCCCTCCTGATGCAGATGACCGCCAGGGACAACAGCCCAGGTTAGTCACAACACATTCATGCCCCGTCTCCTCCTTCACTCTTTCTCTTTCCCACTCTCTTTCTCTTTCCCACTCTCTTTCTCTTTCCCACTCTCTTTCTCTTTCCCTCTCTCTCTCTCTCTCCTACTCTCTCTCTCTCTCTCCTACTCTCTCTCTCCTACTCTCTCTCTCTCTCCTACTCTCTCTCTCCTTCTCTCTCTCTCTCTCTCTCTCTCTCTCCTACTCTCTCTCTCCTGTATCCTCGTATCAACCTATAGGGATGTGGTAAGGACTATAGTTATAAGGATGAGTCGTAATGCTAAACAACAGCCTTAAAGATAATGGACCTCCCCAGTGTCAGTTTATGGTTGAGTGTTAGATCATCTCTAGTCTTTTGACTCTTTCTCTCTCACCTCCCCTCCAGACTCGACTCCTAGCCACCCGTCCCAGGCCCCCACGGTGCAGAAGAAGCTCCCCAGCAGCACGGCCTCCAGAGCGAGGGACAAGGTGAACAAGAGGAACGAGCGTGGCGAGACGCCGCTACACATGGCCGCCATACGAGGGGATGCCAAGCAGGTCAAGGAGCTCATCGGCCTCGGAGCTGACGTCAACATTAAAGACTTCGCAGGTAAAAGAACACCTGGCCTTGATACACCTGGCCTTGATACACCTGGCCTTGATACACCTGGCCTTGATACACCTGGTCTTGATACACCTGGCCTTGATACACCTGGCCTTGATACACCTGGTCTTGATACACCTGGCCTTGATACACCTGGCCTTGATACAACGATAAGGGTCTTTTATAGTGCAGAGATTTGCAAAAGTGTTGAGGATTCAGTTCATACTCAATGTTACGTTGCCCAGTAGTACTTTGTTTTAAATGTGTCCTGTAGAAACAATGAATCAAGTATTTCATAGGTTAGTACTGTGTAGTTTGGGGCGGCAGGGTAGCCTAGTGATTAGAGTGTAGGGGCGGCAGGGTAGCCCAGTGGTTAGAGTGTAGGGACGGCAGGGTAGCCCAGTGGTTAGAGTGTAGGGGTGGCAGGGTAGCCCAGTGGTTAGAGTGTAGAGGAGGCAGGTAGCCTAGTGGTTAGAGTGTAGGGGCGGCAGGGTAGCCTAGTGGTTAGAGTGGAGGGGAGGCAGGGTAGCCTAGTGGTTAGAGTGTAGGGACGGCAGGGTAGCCTAGTGGTTAGAGTGTAGGGACGGCAGGGTAGCCTAGTGGTTAGAGTGTAGGGACGGCAGGGTAGCCTAGTGGTTAGAGTGTAGGGGCGGCAGGGTAGCCCAGTGGTTAGAGTGTAGGGGCGGCAGGGTAGCCCAGTGGTTAGAGTGTAGGGGCGGCAGGGCCCAGTGGTTAGAGTGTAGGGGCGGCAGGTAGCCCAGTGTGGTTAGAGTGGTTAGGGGGGGGCGGCAGGGTAGCCCAGTGGTTAGAGTGTAGGGACGGCAGGGTAGCCTAGTGGTTAGAGTGTAGGCGCGGCAGGTAGCCTAGCGGTTAGAGTGTGGGGGCGGCAGGGTAGCCTAGTGGTTAGAGTGTGGGGGCGGCAGGGTAGCCTAGTGGTTAGAGTGTAGGCGCGGCAGGTAGCCTAGCGGTTAGAGTGTAGGGGCGGCAGGGTAGCCTAGAGGTTAGAGTGTAGGGACGGCAGGTAGCCTAGTGGTTAGAGCGTTGGACTAGTAACTGAAAGGTTCCTGGATCGAATCCCTGAGCTGACAAGGTAAAAATCTGTCGTTCTGCCCCTTGAGCAAGGCAATCACTGTTCCCTGATTGGCCATCATTGTAAATAAGAATGAGTTCTTAACTGACTTACCTAGTGAAAT
The DNA here is from genome assembly GCF_034236695.1 of Oncorhynchus nerka. Classification (NCBI taxonomy): domain Eukaryota; kingdom Metazoa; phylum Chordata; class Actinopteri; order Salmoniformes; family Salmonidae; genus Oncorhynchus; species Oncorhynchus nerka. The sequence goes on from NW_027040460.1 coordinate 97,071, forward strand.
AAAAAAAAATAGTATGATAATTATGTTATTACCATTTTTTTTTTTTAAATGCATCCTCTGTCAGGCTGGACGCCCCTTCACGAGGCGTGTAACCTTGGTTACTACGACGTGGCCAAGGTTCTGATTGCAGCCGGAGCAGAAGTCAACACTCAGGGTCTGGATGACGACACTCCACTCCACGATGCCTCCAGCAGTGGACACACAGACGTAAGGTTTACTTCCCTCCCTCCTCTCGTCCGCTCTATAACCAGGATTACTTCCCTCCCTCCTCTCGTCCGCTCTATAACCAGGTTTACTTCCCTCCCTCCTCTCGCTCGCTCTATAACCAGGATTACTTCCCTCCCTCCTCTCGTCCGCTCTATAACCAGGATTACTTCCCTCCCTCCTCTCGTCCGCTCTATAACCAGGTTTACTTCCCTCCCTCCTCTCACTCTATAACCAGGATTACTTCCCTCCCTCCTCTCACTCTATAACCAGGATTACTTCCCTCCCTCCTCTCGCTCGCTCTATAACCAGGATTACTTCCCTCCCTCCTCTCGTCCGCTCTATAACCAGGTTTACTTCCCTCCCTCCTCTCGCTCGCTCTATAACCAGGATTACGTTGACTGACTCGTTCCGCTCGCTCTATAACCAGGATTACGTTGACTGACTCGTTCCGCTCGCTCTATAACCAGGATTACTTCCCTCCCTCCTCTCGTCCGCTCTATAACCAGGATTACGTTGACTGACTCGTTCCGCTCGCTCTATAACCAGGATTACGTTGACTGACTCGTTCCGCTCGCTCTATAACCAGGATTACGTTGACCGACTCGTTCCGCTCGCTCTATAACCAGGATTACGTTGACCGACTCGTTCGCTCGCTCTATAACCAGGATTACGTTGACCGACTCGTTCCGCTCGCTCTATAACCAGGATTACGTTGACCGACTCGTTCCGCTCGCTCTATAACCAGGATTACGTTGACCGACTCGTTCCGCTCGCTCTATAACCAGGATTACGTTGACCGACTCGTTCCGCTCGCTCTATAACCAGGATTACGTTGACCGACTCGTTCCGCTCGCTCTATAACCAGGATTACGTTGACCGACTCGTTCCGCCGCTCTATAACCAGGATTACGTTGACCGACTCGTTCCGCTCGCTCTATAACCAGGATTACGTTGACCGACTCGTTACGCTCGCTCTATAACCAGGATTACGTTGACCGACTCGTTCCGCTCGCTCTATAACCAGGATTACGTTGACCGACTCGTTCCGCTCGCTCTATAACCAGGATTACGTTGACCGACTCGTTCCGCTCGCTCTATAACCAGGATTACGTTGACTGACTCATTCCGTCAACTAACCATCGAGTAATGATGATACAACTTGGTCTAAAGAAAACACGTCATTTTTCTACACTTCAAATCAAAATCACATTTATTTATATAGTCCTTTGTACATCAGCTGATATCTCCAAAGTGCTGTACAGAAACCCAGCCTAAACCCCCAAACAGCAAGCAATGCAGGTGTGTATATTTCTTGTCCTAAACCCATTTTCACAATTATCTGTTCATCCAGGACCATAACGGGTTTCATTAACCACCTGTCCGATTCTTTTCCGTCTAGATTGTGAAGCTGCTGCTGACACACGGAGGAAATGCGTTCCAGGCCAACAAGCGAGGGGAGCGGCCTGTAGACGTAGCTGATTCTCAGGCGCTGGAGCTCCTCCTAAAGGGAGAGGTGCCCCTCTCAGACCCAGAGGATAGCCCCTCAGGTAGGGTGTCCTGTAGAGGATAGCTCCTCCTAAAGGGAGAGGTGCCCCTCTCAGACCCAGAGGATAGCCCCTCAGGTAGGGTGTCCTGTAGAGGATAGCCCCTCAGGTAGGGTGTCCTGTAGAGGATAGCCGCCCCCGGTAGGGTGTCCTGTAGAGGATAGCCCCCGGTAGGGTGTCCTGTAGAGGATAGCCCCCCGGTAGGGTGTCCTGTAGAGGATAGCCGCCCCCCGGTAGGGTGTCCTGTAGAGGATAGCCGCCCCCGGTAGGGTGTCCTGTAGAGGATAGCCCCCCCGGTAGGGTGTCCTGTAGAGGATAGCCCCCCCGGTAGGGTGTCCTGTAGAGGATAGCCCCCCGGTAGGGTGTCCTGTAGAGGATAGCCCCCCCGGTAGGGTGTCCTGTAGAGGATAGCCCCCCCGGTAGGGTGTCCTGTAGAGGATAGCCCCCCCCCTGGTAGGGTGTCCTGTAGAGGATAGCCGCCCCCCCGGTAGGGTGTCCTGTAGAGGATAGCCCCCCCCGATAGGGTGTCCTGTAGAGGATAGCCTCCCCCGGTAGGGTGTCCTGTAGAGGATAGCCCCTCAGGTAGGGTGTCCTGTAGAGGATAGCTCCCCCCCGGTAGGGTGTCCTGTAGAGTTGTATCTTTGCCATTAGGTGGTGTTTTTATCGTATTTAAAAAAAAGTTTATTCTATTTTGTGATTTCAAAAATAAAGGTGTGTGTGTGTTATAGATCTCTCATTATATTTGCTTGCATATGGTAATTTTACCTTTTTTAATTAAACTTAATTTAAAAACAAGGTTGTAATTATTGTGTTCCTCAACACTATACAAACACTGGCAATCAAACAACAAGATTTGAATTCCTCCATTTTCCTTATGTTCTCTCTACAGAGTCAGAAGGCCCTCCGTCGGTGAATCCCTCCAGCGTGGACGTTGATGACGACCACCTGGATGACTCGGACGTGGAAAAGGATTCTGAAGGAAAGCAGAGCACCGTGAAGGCCTCATCCTCCATGTCCGGCTTGGATGAGTATGAGTTCAAAGACGAAGAGGACTTGAGTAAAGCCCTGAACGATCGACACATCCTCCGGAGAGAGCTGAGGGAGAAGGAAAGGAATCATTTGGTGAAGCAGAGCAATAAAGGGGGCGGGAGCGGCTCAGTCCAGTCCTCGAAGTCTAAGAAGACGTCGTCCCGTGTTCGCTACTGCAGCTCGGATAGTTCCAGTGATGAGATGGAGATGCCAACAGAGAGAAGGAGCTCTCCGACCTGCTCCAACGGCTCCGATGGACACAAGGCGTCAGACGCCAGCAGGACTAAGAAAGAGAACCTCTGCAGCCTCACGACTTCCGAACAGAAAGACAAAAGCAGCAAAGTCAAGAAAAAGAACAAGAACCAGAGCAAGAACAAAGAGAACCAGGAGGACGGGAAGGAGAACAGCAAAGCTCTGGTGTTTTCCGTAGCCACCGTGTCTGTGTCGGAGACACACATGGACAAGAACAGCCGAGGACTCTGTGGGGACGAGGACTTGTTCAAAATCTCCTTCAGTCCCAAGGACGACTCGTCCGTCCACCTTTTCCACCTGTCCGCCACCGTCAAGTCCCCTAAGCTCAACCACGGCCTGGCCGACAAGCAGCCGTCCTCCAACCCGCTCAAACAGGAGAACGCCAAGATGACGTGCGTCTCGATTGCCGAAGGCCCCTGTCCGCCGGATGGTGTCAAGTACAACCACTACAACCCAGAGTCGGAGTTCTGCACAGAGAGCTCCAGTAGTAAAGGCTGCAAGCACAAGGAGAAGAGCAAGCACCACCAGAAGGACGTCGCCGTGGACTGTAGCGTCGGGGGCGGCGGCTCCAGTTCGCATAATAAAGAACGCAGCGTGGTCCACAGCTCTGACGGTGGTGCCTTACGGAAGACGGACAAAGATGGCAAAGTGGTCAAAAAACATAAACTAAAACACAAGGAGAAGAACAACCACTGCAGGGAGTATGAGGCGGACAGGGAGAGGAACCGCCACCGGCAGAAGGAGGGCGGCAGGAAGGACGGCCAAAAGAACCAGGAGTTCGACAGGGAGTTCTGGAAAGAGAACTTCTTCAATGACGACGAACCTCCGCCTCCAGGGAAAACTGAGACCGAGAGGGAGGACGGCTCTCCTGTGACGGAAGAGAGGGGGACGAAAGAAATATACCCCTCTAGCATCGGCAAGGAGACGAGGCTGAGAGAGGTGCAAGAGAAGGATAAAGACAAGGTGGTGAAGAAGGAAGGGAAGGAAACCTCTGCTGTCTGTAAAGAGAAAGGAGGAAAAGATGGGAAGTCCAGTGAGCATGAGGAGAGGACAGAGTGCCTCAGCTCCACCTCTGGACTGACTACCTCTCTTCCGGAGGAGACGCAGCATAACACTACAAGCGTGAAAGATGAACCGGAGGATAAACCGGTACCGGAGACCATGTCTACGGCTGATCTAGCCCGACTGGATGCCTCTGAGAAAGACCAGCGGGACAAATCTGACAGGAGGCCTTCTGTAAAAGAACGGGAGACTGATAAAAAGAATCCCGATAAGGAGAAGAAGGTTAAGATGGAGCACCTGGAGAAATCAGAGAATTCGCAAAATTCCATGGATCGCTGGAGGGAGAAGGAGAGGATGGCGTCTGGCTCATCTCATTTGTCCCCTGGTGACAAGAACCACAAAGAGAGCGAAAAGCTCAGAGCCTTGTCCACGACAAAAAAACATGAAGAGAGCAAGGACAAGAAGAGCAAAGAGAAGCCCGATAAGAAGAGCGAGAGGGAGAGGCAGGAGAGAGAGTACAGAGACAAAGATAGGATAGGCTGGGATAACAAAGGAAAACCACCTTCAGAGAAATGCACTGATCAAAGTAAATTGGATCGTGCAAAGGAGAAAGACAAAGACTGCGATAAGAAGAAAAGGGAAAAATCTAAAGACTGCTCTTCATCTTCCTCTAACCTGAAGCTCCCCTTGGAGGAGAAGAAAGGCTATGTGTCTGAAAGTGGCAAGACCACACCAGCAAAACCGCTAAAGGAGGAGGTCCTGAAAACGCCAGAGAAAGACCGAGACCGAAGAGACAGAGAATCCAGAGACTTTGACCGGCACAGAGATCGAGACAAAGATCGTCACAAGAGCGACAAGGACCGTTCCAAGGAGGGCAGCAAGGCCTGTAAGACCAAATCCAACGAGACTGAGACTGACCGAGACAACAGGTCCAAAGCTAAAGCCTCACCTGCCACCCGGGAAGAGAAGCGACCCAAAGAGAAACGTCTGGTCAACGAGGACCTGAGGCAGACCAGCTTCGAACGAATGCTGAGTCTGAAGGACCAGGAGATTGAACAGTGGCACCGGAAGCATCTAGAAAAGATCAAACAGAAGGAGCGGGAGAGGATGAAACAACGACCCTCCTCTGCGACAACAGACCCAGGGAAGCTCAAAAGCAAAGCCAAGACGATGTCCTTGTCATCTGGAGAACAGTGTTCGAGCAAAGAACTGCTTCGTTCCAAGAGCTCCGAAGGCTCTGGCGACGCTCATGGCCGGGACCGAGACAAACCTATAAAGGAGAGCACCAGCTCCAGGACCATGTCCCTAGACGGGAAGACACTCTCCTCCCTCAGTGGGAAGTTGATGGCTGGTATTGAGAACAGCTTGAGCAGGTCCCCCAGGCCGGAGAGCGAGCGGTCGGATCTCATGTCCAGATCCGTGTCCATGTTCTCCATGGCCAGTTCTGAGGACTCCTGTCAGGCAACCATGTTGATGCCGAGACCCGTAGAGTACGACTCGGATATGACCCTGGATGCCTCCCAGGACTCTCAGCCGCTTTTCCAACTGTCTTCCCTCCTCTCACAGTCTAGATCACCTGCCGTTCACGACAAAGACCACAACGGTCTTCCAGACTCAGCTCAAGGTAACAGGACTCCGCTGCAGAGCCGACACACTTCCCCTTACCTTATAGCTATTCTGGACGAGGAAGCAAACTCTGCGACGGCGGGTAAACATTTTGAAACTCTGTCAAAGGCCAGCGTGGTGCCTGCTGCTCAACCAAATGAAGAGCCTTCAGGTTTTCAGCTTCCTTCAGAAACCTGTGCAGATCTGGAGGAGAGCCAGAGTCAAAGGGGTCCTACTCAGATGCTTCCAAATCTCCCTAATGCAAGAACATATGCAGATCTCAACACTGAGAGTGAAGGTAGCACCGCTCCAAGAACCGATGCAGATTTCAACACCGCTTCAGGTGTCCGTCTTCCACCTCAAGTGTCCAACACCAGAGATCCTCTTGTAAAGGACTCCTCAACACTTCAACAGGCTAGTGTCCAACAGCTAGCTACGCCAGAACGGAGAGGGTTTTCTTCCACCTCTGATCCTCTCCTAATACGGGACGTCCAGTGTATCCCCGTTGAGACCTTCACTGCAGCGCCCGAATGTAGCACGAAGTACTTGACGCCACTGGTGACATTATCTTCTCTATCCTGTCAACTGCTGTTCTCCAGCACCGAAACAAACTCCTCTCTCTCTGCTAGCCAGTCACGGGAAACCCTTCCAAACACCAGTACGGTGACCTCACAGCAGACGAAGACTGAGGTTGGTGGAGATTTGGCTCTTGATCCTAAAGATACAACTCCAGTTGAGGGTGCAGCCAGCAGCTCTGAAAACAGAGCAGCTGTAGAGAGCCTTGACAGTGTGTTAGGAGCGTCTCGACCAGGAGCGATGGACAACCCAGTAGCATCCACCAGCAGTGTTAGTACAGAGGAATCTATGCAGAGTAGAACCAATGAATCTCAAGAGGACATGGACACTGACGCAAGCTTTCAGGATTGTAAGCAATCCAGATTCTCCAGTGACGTTGTCGACTCCAGCGATCCTCAACCGGGGAAAAACGATCATGCTAGCCAGCATACACTATCTACTGTGTCGCGATGGCCGTGCCTTGAACACAAATCGGAAGAAACTTCTGATACACCTGACAACACATTGGAGAAGAGCAGAGGTCCTGAGGTCATGTCAACAGGAAGGACTAGTTGTCGGTCTTCGTCAGAGGGCAGTAATATGGTCACCGTCCCTGAGGTGAAATTAGAGCCATGCCCAGAGCCAATGGAAGTGGCTTCTACCTCTGAGGAGAGATCAGAAGGACAGACACTGTCCGGTGCTTCTGGACAGTTTAGCAACTTCCAGCAAGGCTCGCAGACAGACCAGAGTGGTAGTAGTGGTAGTTACAGCTGCAGTGGGTTCTCTGCAAGCTCTTCCCCCCAGTCTGGGGACAGAGACTCTGACTCCTCCGGGGCTAAGGCCAAGGTCCGCTCCCTAACCATGGAAGAGGACCAGGACGTCCAGCAGACACACCCCAGGAAGAGGAAAATGCCAAGGATGTCTACCTCAAACCACGCCGGAGGCAGCACACAACAGGTGGGTTCCTCTGGAGGATAATGGAGGGGGAGAGGTTGGAGGAATAGAGGGATGGGTGTGTGGCTGAGAGAGAATGGGGTTTAGGAGGGAGACTGGGAGGAAGAAGGGCGAGAATGGAGCGGTAGATTTAGTAAAGGGTTGACATTTGGGACAAAATATCTTCTTAGATAAGAAACTTTACTGTTCCCATCTTTCTATGCCTCCTGTACCTTACCGTATGCCTCCCCTACTCTACCTTACCGTATGCCTCCCCTACTCTACCTTACCGTATGCCTCCCCTACTCTACCTTACCGTATGCCTCCCCTACTCTACCTTACCGTATGCCTCCCCTACTCTACCTTACCGTATGCCTCCCCTACCTTACCGTATGCCTCCCCTACCTTACCGTATGCCTCCTGTACCTTACCGTATGCCTCCTGTACCTTACCTTACCGTATGCCTCCCCTCCTCTACCTTACCGTATGCCTCCTCTACCTTACCGTATGCCTCCCCTACCTTACCGTATGCCTCCCCTACCTTACCGTATGCCTCCCCTACCTTACCGTATGCCTCCCTTACCTTACCGTATGCCGCCCCTACCTTACCGTATGCCTCCCCTCCTCTACCTTACCGTATGCCTCCCTTACCTTACCGTATGCCGCCCCTACCTTACCGTATGCCTCCCCTACTCTACCTTACCGTATGCCTCCCTTACCTTACCGTATGCCTACCTTACCGTATGCCTCCCCTACCTTACCGTATGGCTCCTCTACCTTACCGTATGCCTCCTGTACCTTACCGTATGCCTCCCTTACCGTATGCCTCCCCTCCCTTACCGTATGCCTCCCCTACCTTACCGTATGCCTACCTTACCGTATGCCTCCTCTACCTTACCGTATGCCTCCTCTACCTTACCGTATGCCTCCTCTACCTTACCGTATGCCTCCTCTACCTTACCGTATGCCTCCTCTACCTTACCGTAGCGTATGCCTCCTCTACCTTACCTTACCGTATGCCTCCCCTACCTTACCGTATGCCTCCCCTACCTTACCGTATGCCTCCCCTACCTTACCGTATGCCTCCCCTCCTCTACCTTACCGTATGCCTCCCTTACCTTACCGTATGCCGCCCCTACCTTACCGTATGCCTCCCCTACTCTACCTTACCGTATGCCTACCTTACCGTATGCCTCCCCTACCTTACCGTATGGCTCCTCTACCTTACCGTATGCCTCCTGTACCTTACCGTATGCCTCCCTTACCGTATGCCTCCCGTCCCTTACCGTATGCCTCCCCTACCTTACCGTATGCCTACCTTACCGTATGCCTCCTCTACCTTACCGTATGCCTCCTCTACCTTACCGTATGCCTCCTCTACCTTACCGTATGCCTCCTCTACCTTACCGTATGCCTCTTCTACCTTACCGTATGCCTCCTCTACCTTACCGTAGCGTATGCCTCCTCTACCTTACCTTACCGTATGCCTCCCCTACCTTACCGTATGCCTCCCCTACCTTACCGTATGCCTCCTCTACCTTACCGTATGCCTCCTCTACCTTACCGTATGCCTCCTCTACCTTAGCGTATGCCTCCCGTACCTTATCGTATGCCTCCCCTACCTTACCGTATGCCTCCCCTCCTCTACCTTACCGTATGCCTCCCCTACTCTACCTTACCGTATGCCTCCCGTACCTTACCGTATGCCTCCCCTACCGTATGCCTCCCCTACCCTACCTTACCGTATGCCTCCCCTACCCTACCTTACCGTATACCTCCCCTACCTTACCGTATGCCTCCCCTACCTTAGCGTATGCCTACCTTATCTTACTGTATGTCTCTTCTCGTCTTTGCTCAGGGGATGGAGAAGCCTCAGCCGTCTCTGGCGGCCATCGTTGACTCTCTGAAGCTGGAGGAGATTCAGCCGTACCAGACGGAGAGGGCCAACCCTTACTACGAGTTCCTGCACATCCGCAAGAAGATCGAGGATAACCGCAAAGTGCTGCTGAGCGTCACCCCCCAGCCGCCGCAGTATTACGACGAATACGTGACGTTTACAGGATCGTACCTGCTAGACGGGAACCCCTTCGGTAAACTCTGTATTCCGACTGTGAGTCTGGAGTTTGATCATTAAAGGGTTCGGTACTCCTTGACTGAAAATCTCTATTGACGCTTAAGAGAGCATCTCCACTCCTGTGTTTTATTATTTTATCTCCTCTGTCCTCTCTTGGATCTGATCTGTCCTCTCTTGGATCTGATCTGTCCTCTCTTGGATCTGATCTGTCCTCTCTTGGATCTCCTCTGTCCTCTCTTGGATCTCCTCTCTTGGATCTCCTCTGTCCTCTCTTGGACCTCCTCTGTCCTCTCTTGGACCTCCTCTGTCCTCTCTTGGACCTCCTCTGTCCTCTCTTGGACCTCCTCTGTCCTCTCTTGGATCTCCTCTCTTGGATCTGATCTGTCCTCTCTTGGATCTCCTCTGTCTTCTCTTGGATCTCCTCTGTCTTCTCTTGGATCTCCTCTGTCTTCTCTTGGACCTCCTCTGTCCTCTCTTGGACCTCCTCTGTCCTCTCTTGGACCTCCTCTGTCCTCTCTTGGACCTCCTCTGTCCTCTCTTGGACCTCCTCTGTCCTCTCTTGGACCTCCTCTGTCCTCTCTTGGACCTCCTCTGTCCTCTCTTGGACCTCCTCTGTCCTCTCTTGGACCTCCTCTGTCCTCTCTTGGACCTGCTCTGTCCTCTCTTGGACCTCCTCTGTCCTCTCTTGGACCTCCTCTGTCCTCTCTTGGATCTCCTCTCTTGGATCTGATCTGTCCTCTCTTGGATCTGATCTGTCCTCTCTTGGATCTCCTCTGTCCTCTCTTGGACCTCCTCTCTTGGACCTCCTCTGTCCTCTCTTGGACCTGCTCTGTCCTCTCTTGGACCTGCTCTGTCCTCTCTTGGACCTGCTCTGTCCTCTCTTGGACCTCCTCTGTCCTCTCTTGGACCTCCTCTGTCCTCTCTTGGATCTGATCTGTCCTCTCTTGGATCTGATCTGTCCTCTCTTGGATCTGATCTGTCCTCTCTTGGATCTCCTCTGTCCTCTCTTGGACCTCCTCTCTTGGACCTCCTCTGTCCTCTCTTGGATCTGCTCTGTCCTCTCTTGGACCTCCTCTGTCCTCTCTTGGATCTGCTCTGTCCTCTCTTGGATCTGCTCTGTCCTCTCTTGGACCTCCTCTGTCCTCTCTTGGACCTCCTCTGTCCTCTCTTGGACCTCCTCTGTCCTCTCTTGGACCTCCTCTGTCCTCTCTTGGACCTCCTCTGTCCTCTCTTGGACCTGCTCTGTCCTCTCTTGGACCTGCTCTGTCCTCTCTTGGACCTCCTCTGTCCTCTCTTGGACCTCCTCTCTTGGATCTGATCTGTCCTCTCTTGGATCTGATCTGTCCTCTCTTGGATCTCCTCTGTCCTCTCTTGGACCTCCTCTCTTGGACCTCCTCTGTCCTCTCTTGGACCTGCTCTGTCCTCTCTTGGACCTGCTCTGTCCTCTCTTGGACCTGCTCTGTCCTCTCTTGGACCTGCTCTGTCCTCTCTTGGACCTCCTCTGTCCTCTCTTGGATCTGATCTGTCCTCTCTTGGATCTGATCTGTCCTCTCTTGGATCTGATCTGTCCTCTCTTGGATCTCCTCTGTCCTCTCTTGGACCTCCTCTCTTGGACCTCCTCTGTCCTCTCTTGGATCTGCTCTGTCCTCTCTTGGACCTCCTCTGTCCTCTCTTGGACCTCCTCTGTCCTCTCTTGGATCTGCTCTGTCCTCTCTTGGATCTGCTCTGTCCTCTCTTGGACCTCCTCTGTCCTCTCTTGGACCTCCTCTGTCCTCTCTTGGACCTCCTCTGTCCTCTCTTGGATCTGCTCTGTCCTCTCTTGGATCTGCTCTGTCCTCTCTTGGACCTGCTCTGTCCTCTCTTGGACCTCCTCTGTCCTCTCTTGGACCTCCTCTGTCCTCTCTTGGATCTGCTCTCTTTTCCCATTGAATGTTTCTTTATCGCTAATGTCCTCCACTCAAGACACTCCTGCATTTAAAGGGTCTTAATTAAACAATCTTCAAATGTTTCATGATGTTGAACTTTTCGTAATGTTTCTATTAATTTGTCTCTTTAACAGATAACTCCCCCTCCGTCTCTCCCGGACCAACTGAAGGAGATGTTTAAGCAACAGGAAGTTGTTCGTATGAAGCTACGCTTGCAGCACAGCATCGAACGGGTATGTGGATGTGAATTTAAACTCCGTCCTATTTAATTTTCCTTTTTATAGCTCGATCGTACTTATTTAGGAACTGTTATTTACGTGGAAATACTGGTTGACGTTACAAATACAAGTAGGAGACGCTTTCGTTTTCTTCTGTCTCAACTATTAATCTCAACTCTACCCTTTTCCTCCACTCCTTATTGTAGTCTAACTCCACCCTTTTCCTCCACTCCTTATTCTAGTCTAACTCCACCCTTTTCCTCCACTCCTTATTGTAGTCTAACTTCACCCTTTTCCTCCACTCCTTATTGTAGTCTAACTCCACCCTTTTCCTCCACTCCTTATTCTAGTCTAACTCCACCCTTTTCCTCCACTCCTTATTCTAGTCTAACTCCACCCTTTTCCTCCACTCCTTATTCTAGTCTAACTCCACCCTTTTCCTCCACTCCTTATTCTAGTCTAACTCCACCCTTTTCCTCCACTCCTTATCCTAGTCTAACTCCACCCTTTTCCTCCACTCCTTATCCTAGTCTAACTCCACCCTTTTCCTCCACTCCTTATTCTAGTCTAACTCCACCCTTTTCCTCCACTCCTTATCCTAGTCTAACTCCACCCTTTTCCTCCACTCCTTATTCTAGTCTAACTCCACCCTTTTCCTCCACTCCTTATCCTAGTCTAACTCCACCCTTTTCCTCCACTGCTTATTCTAGTCTAACTCCACCCTTTTCCTCCACTCCTTATTCTAGTCTAACTCCACCCTTTTCCTCCACTCCTTATTCTAGTCTAACTCCACCCTTTCCTCCACTCCTTATTCTAGTCTAACTCCACCCTTTCCTCCACTCCTTATTCTAGTCGAACTCAACTCCACCCTTTTCCTCCACTCCTTATTCTAGTCTAACTCCACTCCACCCTTTTACTCCACTCCTTATTCTAGTCTAACTCCACCCTTTTCCTCCACTCCTTATTCTAGTCTAACTCCACCCTTTCCTCCACTCCTTATTCTAGTCTAACTCAACTCTTCTCTTCTTCTCTCTTCCAGGAAAAGTTAATTGTTTCCAACGAACAGGAAGTGTTACGAGTTCACTACCGGGCTGCCAGAACACTAGCCAATCAGACGCTCCCGTTTAGTGCGTGCACCGTGCTATTGGACGCAGAGGTGTACAACATGCCGCAGGATGCCCAGGCAAGTGGCATGATGTCACGTACTGTAGAATCGGTAAGTTTGTATCAATCAGTCACATTTATTTATAATGTATAATCAGTAAATTGGTATCGACCAATCAATAGATCACATTTATTTAAAATGTGGAATCAGTAAATTGGTATCGACCAATCAATAGATCACATTTATTTAAAATGTGGAATCAGTAAGTTGGAATCGACCAATCAATAGATCACATTTATTTAAAAATCAGTGGAATCAATAGATCACATTTATTTAAAATGTGGAATCAGTAAGTTGGAATCGACCAATCAATAGATCACATTTATTTAAAATGTGGAATCAGTAAATTGGTATCGACCAATCAATAGATCACATTTATTTAAAGTTGGCATCAATCAACTGATCGAATGTATCAATCCCTTTGGTAACAGCAGTTGTATTTTAATATTTTTTTGTCATGACGCAAACACTCAGTGATTTCCAGTTAACACAGTAACTAACGCTGCCCGTTCTGACCCGTAATGGTTTAACAGAACCGTAACTAACGCTGCCAGTTCTGACCCGTAATGGTTTAACAGAACCGTAACTAACGCTGCCAGTTCTGACCCATAATGGTTTAACAGAACCGTAACGCTGCCCGTTCTGACCCGTAATGGTTTAACAGAACCGTAACTAACGCTGCCCGTTCTGACCCGTAATGGTTTAACAGAACCGTAACTAACGCTGCCAGTTCTGACCCATAATGGTTTAACAGAACCGTAACTAACGCTGCCAGTTCTGATCCATAATGGTTCAACAGAACCGTAACTAACGCTGCCAGTTCTGATCCATAATGGTTCAACAGAACCGTAACGCTGCCAGTTCTGACCCATAATGGTTTAACAGAACCGTAACGCTGCCAGTTCTGACCCATAATGGTTTAACAGAACCGTAACTAACGCTGCCAGTTCTGACCCACAGAACTGCCAGTTCTGACCCATAATGGTTTAACAGAACCGTAACTAACGCTGCCAGTTCTGACCCATAATGGTTTAACAGAACCGTAACTAACGCTGCCAGTTCTGATCCATAATGGTTTAACAGAACCGTAACTAACGCTGCCCGTTCTGACCCATAATGGTTTAACAGAACCGTAACGCTGCCAGTTCTGACCCATAATGGTTCAACAGAACCGTAACTAACGCTGCCAGTTCTGACCCATAATGGTTTAACAGAACCGTAACTAACGCTGCCAGTTCTGATCCATAATGGTTCAACAGAACCGTAACTAACGCTGCCAGTTCTGATCCATAATGGTTCAACAGAACCGTAACTAACGCTGCCAGTTTTCGGTAACGTTGTATTATCGATGTTGTGTTTCTAGGGAGACCAAGATGGCAAGACGTCTGTGAGGGATCGTTTCAACGCCCGCCAGTTTATGTCCTGGTTGCAAGACGTGGACGACAAGTTCGATAAACTCAAGGTACGCTTGATCTCTGTCAACGTGGCCCTTCTTGCAGCAGTAAAACTCAATCTACGGTGATATGTTTTTGTTCATCCATTCGGTCTGATGCAGTAAGTGGCTACATATCGGGTTTTGGAGAGAGCTTGGACTCTCTCTCTATTTGTATTCATTTGGCAAAACAAGCATCTCAATAATGTCAAAATGGTCTGAATCGGGTTTTAGGGTGAAGTTCATGTCTCATACCTTTCTCCTTCTCTCCGTAACTCTTCTCCTTTCCTCCTCCATCTTATTAATACCCCTCCCAGACGTGTCTTCTGATGAGGCAGCAGCACGAGGCAGCAGCTCTTAATGCTGTCCAGCGTCTCCATTGGCAGCTGAAACTCCAGGAGCTGGATCCAGTCGTGTACAAGTCCACCTCCATCTTCGAGATACCCGAGTTCTACATCCCCCTGGTAGAGGTCAACGACGACTTTGACCTCACGCCCATATGACCCGTGACCTTTAGGCTACACGACCCACGGTAAGGGTCAGGCAGAGGACTGATGAGGACGGATCATCTAGTGGCCATCTACCTCGAACAGGAATGAAGTGATGGAGGGGGGCACATGTTAGAAGGAATGAAGTAGAGAGAAGAAAGGTCAAGCACTGAAGTTGACGGAACTTGGGGGTGTGGTAGATCACCGCTCTTGGGGGTGCGTGGTTAGAGAGCACCGCTCTTGGGGGTGCGTGGTTAGAGAGCACCGCTCTTGGGGGTGCGTGGTTAGAGAGCACCGCTCTTGGGGGTGCGTGGTTAGAGGGCACCGCTCTTGGGGGTGCGTGGTTAGAGGGCACCGCTCTTGGGGGTGCGTGGTTAGAGAGCACCGCTCTTGGGGGTGCGTGGTTAGAGAGCACCGCTCTTGGGGGTGCGTGGTTAGAGAGCACCGCTCTTGGGGGTGCGTGGTTAGAGAGCACCGCTCTTGGGGGTGCGTGGTTAGAGAGCACCGCTCTTGGGGGTGCGTGGTTAGAGGGCACCGCTCTTGGGGGTGCGTGGTTAGAGGGCACCGCTCTTGGGGGTGCGTGGTTAGAGGGCACCGCTCTTGGGGGTGCGTGGTTAGAGGGCACCGCTCTTGGGGGTGCGTGGTTAGAGGGCACCGCTCTTGGGGGTGCGTGGTTAGAGGGCACCGCTCTTGGGGGTGCGTGGTTAGAGGGCAGCACCGCTCTTGGGGGTGCGTGGTTAGAGGGCACCGCTCTTGGGGGTGCGTGGTTAGAGGGCACCGCTCTTGGGGGTGCGTGGTTAGAGGGCACCGCTCTTGGGGGTGCGTGGTTAGAGGGCACCGCTCTTGGGGGTGCGTGGTTAGAGGGCACCGCTCTTGGGGGTGCGTGGTTAGAGGGCACCGCTCTTGGGGGTGCGTGGTTAGAGGGCACCGCTCTTGGGGGTGCGTGGTTGGAGAGCACCGCTCTTGGGGGTGCGTGGTTAGAGAGCACCGCTCTTGGGGGTGCGTGGTTAGCGGGCACCGCCCTGTGTAGACTACCATCTCTGTGCCCGCTGCACCTTCCTCACCAGGCAGGGTTACGAAAAAAAAAGAATTAAATTCTACTTTTGTTTTCAAGTGCGTTTTGTTCAATACATAATGTACAGACTTGTGCTCTTAATTATTATTTTTTAACTTATTTTCTACGTAAAGATTGCATTTGTAAATAACCCATGTAATTATGGTTTTGAACTTGTACAGGGAAAAAATAAGTAATAGATATTTTAATCGTAAAAGGTTATGTTGTTTTGTCTGGACCAAAGTTGGTTTTTTATATTGAGTCGGTGTCAAGTTCCTTGTTGTTTTTATTGTTAAAGTCGATGTTATAACTCTCGAAGCATGTTTTGGATCGGATTTGGTTCCGTTTGGTTCTGTTGTTTCTTCCGTCTCCATTTCCCCTCTGGACTGGAGTTGGATCCAGGCACCACAACGAGGTGTTCATTCTAATGGAGTTGGATCCAGGCACCACAACGAGGTGTTCATTCTAATGGAGTTGGATCCAGGCACCACAACGAGGTGTTCATTCTAATGGGTTGGATCCAGGCACCACAACGGGGTGTTCATTCTAATGGAGTTGGATCCAGGCACCACAACGGGGTGTTCATTCTAATGGAGTTGGATCCAGGCACCACAACGAGGTGTTCATTCTAATGGAGTTGGATCCAGGCACCACAACGAGGTGTTCATTCTAATGGAGTTGGATCCAGGCACCACAACGAGGTGTTCATTCTAATGGAGTTGGATCCAGGCACCACAACGAGGTGTTCATTCTAATGGAGTTGGATCCAGGCACCAGGCAGGGTTACGAAAAAAAAGTTCATTCTAATGGAGTTGGATCCAGGCACCACAACGAGGTGTTCATTCTAATGGAGTTGGATCCAGGCACCACATTGTTCATTCTAATGGAGTTGGATCCAGGCACCAACCCAGGTGTTCATTCTAATGGAGTTGGATCCAGGCACCACAACGAGGTGTTCATTCTAATGGAGTTGGATCCAGGCACCAAAGGTGTTCATTCTAATGGAGTTGGATCCAGGCACCACAACGAGGTGTTCATTCTAATGGAGTTGGATCCAGGCACCACAACGAGGTGTTCATTCTAATGGAGTTGGATCCAGGCACCACAACGAGGTGTTCATTCTAATGGAGTTGGATCCAGGCACCACAACGAGGTGTTCATTCTAATGGAGTTGGATCCAGGCACCACAACGAGGTGTTCATTCTAATGGAGTTGGATCCAGGCACCACAACGAGGTGTTCATTCTAATGGAGTTGGATCCAGGCACCACAACGAGGTGTTCATTCTAATGGAGTTGGATCCAGGCACCACAACGAGGTGTTCATTCTAATGGAGTTGGATCCAGGCACCACAACGAGGTGTTCATTCTAATGGAGTTGGATCCAGGCACCACAACGAGGTGTTCATTCTAATGGAGTTGGATCCAGGCACCACAACGAGGTGTTCATTCTAATGGAGTTGGATCCAGGCACCACAACGAGGTGTTCATTCTAATGGAGTTGGATCCAGGCACCACAACGAGGTGTTCATTCTAATGGAGTTGGATCCAGGCACCACAACGAGGTGTTCATTCTAATGGAGTTGGATCCAGGCACCACAACGAGGTGTTCATTCTAATGGAGTTGGATCCAGGCACCACAACGAGGTGTTCATTCTAATGGAGTTGGATCCAGGCACCACAACGAGGTGTTCATTCTAATGGAGTTGGATCCAGGCACCACAACGAGGTGTTCATTCTAATGGAGTTGGATCCAGGCACCACAACGAGGTGTTCATTCTAATGGAGTTGGATCCAGGCACCACAACGAGGTGTTCATTCTAATGGAGTTGGATCCAGGCACCACAACGAGGTGTTCATTCTAATGGAGTTGGATCCAGGCACCACAACGAGGTGTTCATTCTAATGGAGTTGGATCCAGGCACCACAACGAGGTGTTCATTCTAATGGAGTTGTGATTTTTGGATGCTGCTGTTGTCGTTGCAGGCTGGTAGCAGTTACTCCCCAGAAGAAGCTGTACCGTTGAAAGTTCAGTTAAACCTTCAAAAAAAAGTCATTCGTCGTCATTCGCTCCCCTTCGTTTGCAACAAAAGAGTGCATCTGAAATGGCACCCTATTCCCTATATAGTACACTACTTTTCATCAGGAATCTATACTGGCTCTAGTGAGAAGTAGTGCACTATATAGGGAATAGGGTGCCATTTGGGATACCGGAACACTCCGTGTACAGCCTCTCTATCCCGTGTGTGTGTGTGTGGTCTGGTGGTTGTGTCATTAAAAAATACAATGTTTGTTGTGGCTTCTATTAGGAGAAGAAAATGCCCATCCTTTTCCAGTTTTAATGTGAGAATTTAATGCAACAAAACCTATTTTTTCAAAAGTCATTTTGAACAGAAGTTCTAAAAAGAATATGTCTATTTTAATATTTACTTGTTACATGACATGTACATATTTGTAATATATATATATATATATATATATATAATTGAATAAATTTTATTGGTTGTGAATTCAAATCTTGTCTTGTTTCATCAACTTTTTTTGTGTGTCTATTAGCAAACCGCTATTGTGTTTTTATATGCCTGACGACTATTGCTGAATTTGATTATTTATTAACTGTCAATCACTCCAATAAACGCATATGGGTGTGGCGTTGGCCGCAGAGATGTGGTCACTTGTGAGGCTAGGGTTTCACGTGTACATGGGGGGGGATTAGGATTTTGTAAAGTGATTGTTTTTCTTTGGTAGAATCTGTAGGTGGCATAACCGTGTCCTTTCAGTAGGTGGCGACATACACATCCCAGTAATGATGTCCCTAAATCAATGCTGTTAAATTGTTCAACCAGACGTTTAAGCTCCTGAATGGATCTGTCACTTACTGAGTTGTGTTGATTTGGCTAACTAACAGCTCCCTCTACAATAGCAAAATAAGATGTGTATATTACCTTGTGTGGGGAAGCACATCAGCGTCTCTGTGGGGGATGCCTATACACTGCTACTTGAGGGCTTCCGAGTTGCCCTTTCACCCCTAACGTGTACAGAATGACCCCTGTTCGCGGGTTCTCTTGAAGAGCCAACAGACCCCGCCACACTGATTTTATCTCACCTGACTACCCGCCTGTCCAACCAATTGGAGAGCGAGGGCTTCAGTGCCCAAAAGACTGTTCTAGTATGGGCAGCGCCATTTTTGAAGTAGGTACCAGGGTGGGACTTCCTGTGGGTTAAGGAAGGATCACATAATTCCATCCAGGTAATCAGGAGGGATCAGCCAATGAATTATACTTGTGAGTAAAAACATTCCTTAACTGCAGGTGGCAGTAAATCACCATCCTGGTCTTTATACCTGTTCAGACAACACCCTCCAGGGGGCAGTAAATCACCATCCTGGTCTTTATACCTGTTCAGACAACAGCCTCCAGGGGGCAGTAAATCACCATCCTGGTCTTTATACCTGTTCAGACAACACCCTCCAGGGGGTAGCACCCTGACAGTTTGTTTCCCGACTCGTAGAAGGAGATGGACTAGAAAATGGAGATCAATGGTGCTGCCGCGCTCTCACCTACACCATAATACTGCCGCGCTCTCACCTACACCATAATATTGCAGTGCTCTCACCTACACCATAATACTGCCGCGCTGTCACCTACACCATAATACTGCCGCGCTCTCACCTACACCATAATACTGCCGCGCTCTCACCTACACCATAATACTGCCGCGCTGTCACCTACACCATAATATTGCCGTGCTCTCACCTACACCATAATACTGCCGCGCTGTCACCTACACCATAATACTGCCGCGCTCTCACCTACACCATAATACTGCCGCGCTCTCACCTACACCATAATACTGCCGTGCTGTCACCTACACCATAATACTGCCGCGCTCCCACCTACACCATAATACTGCCCCGCTGTCACCTACACCATAATACTGCCGCGCTCTCACCTACACCATAATACTGCCGCGCTCTCACCTACACCATAATACTGCCGCGCTCCCACCTACACCATAATACTGCCGCGCTGTCACCTACACCATAATACTGCCGCGCTCTCACCTACACCACCTACACCATACTGCCGCGCTCTCACCTCACCATAATACTGCCGCGCTACACCATAATACTGCCGCGCTCTCACCTACACCATAATACTGCCGCGCTCCCACCTACACCATAATACTGCAGCGCTCCACCTACACCATAATACTGCCGCGCTCTCACCTACACCATAATGCTGCCACTCTCACCTACACCATAATGCTGCCGTGCTGTCACCTACGCCCATAATACTGCCGCTCCTGCCGCGCCCACCTCACCTACACCATAATACTGCCGCGCTCTCACCTACACCATAATGCTGCCGCGCTCTCACCTACACCATAATACTGCCGCGCTCTCACCTACACCATAATATTGCCGTGCTCTCACCTACACCATAATACTGCCGCGTTGTCACCTACACCATAATACTGCCGCGCTCTCACCTACACCATAATGCTGCCGCGCTCCCACCTACACCATAATGCTGCCGCGCTCTCACCTACACCATAATACTGCTGTGCTGTCACCTACACCATAATACTGCCGCGCTCTCACCTACACCATAATACTGCCGCGCTCTCACCTACACCATAATGCTGCCGCGCTCCCACCTACACCATAATGCTGCCGCGCTCTCACCTACACCATAATACTGCTGTGCTGTCACCTACACCATAATACTGCTGTGCTGTCACCTACACCATAATACTGCTGTGCTGTCACCTACACCATAATACTGCCGCTCTCTCACCTACACCATAATGGGACAGATAGAATATCTATTGAAGTCGTTGATTCGGGTCAGTTTTAACAAATCGTTGGTCACCGCCTTTAAAAAAAACAATTATAATAATAATAATACAAATCATTTATGGGATAAATAATGTTTTGTCTGACTTGCGCCTCGATGTCGACTGAATGATCTTTTAAAAATAACAATGTGCTCAACAGGTCATGAAGTTTTAATGGTTGAGTGTATGATTTAACTTTGTGGGTGTGGTATGAAGGTTGAAGATGTGTTTTTATTTCGACATTCTAAAGACCAGTGTTTTAGATGCATGCCAAACTGTTAAGGCCTACATAAAGCTGTCCTAACAACAGAGCTTTCTATTCAGCACCATGGAGGGAATCCTTACCACCGCTACACCTGGTTATCAGCAGAGCGTTGTCTGGCAGCCAAACAGTTCATTCACCATGGAGTGAATCCTTACCACAGCTACACCTGGCTATCACTGGAGCCTTGTCTGGCAGCCAAACAGTTCGTTCACTTTAAAAAAAAACATAGCTCATATGGCTGACTTGCTTAAACAAATGTGGTTTCTAGTGACAATTAAGATGTACAAACTATGGCGTAAGGGGACGACAAGTGGATAAGAGGCAATCCGTCATTTAGATTAAGACATTAATGAGCGAGCTAGGACGGACGTTGTCAGTATAACTATTTGTTCAGCACTTTTGAAATGTAAAGTTACAGAATTCAGAACATGGTGCGTTCTAAGTGTATTCCCTGTACACCAAGTCAGAACTGTAGGACAAATAAAGGGGGCATATAAACAGACAATGAAAGCTCTTAGAATATTCAATGATATAATTTCTCTAAAACAGGCTAAAGGCTAAATGTGCACCACAAAGTTACAGTGAGGGAATAAAGTATTTGATCCCCTGCTGATTTTGTACGTTTGCCCACTGACAAAGAAATGATCAGTCTATAATTTGAATGGTAGGTTTATTTGAAGTGAGAGACAGAATAACAACAACAAAATCCAGAAAAACGCATGTCAAAAATGTTATAAATTGATTTGCATTTTAATGAGGGAAATAAGTATTTGACCCCCTCTGCAAAACATGACTTGGTGGCAAAACCCTTGTTGGCAATCAGAGGTCAGACATTTTTTCCCCTCACTGTAGCACACTAGACTAAGTTATGAGGGAGGAAAGGGACCAAATTATTAGGGTAAGGCACATGGGCTACTAACAGCTTACTACACAACGTACACTTACAGTGGGGCAAAAAGTATTTAGTCAGTCACCAATTGTGCAAGTTCTCCCACTTAAAAAGATGAGAGAGGCCTGTAATTTTCATCATAGGTACACTTCAACTATGACAGACAAAATTAGAAGAAATCAAATCCAGAAAATCACATTGAAGGATTTTTAATGAATTTATTTGCAAATTAGGGTGGAAAACCTGCGTTTTGAAGCTGCCTAACAGCTCGCGTAAACTAGCAGGTGATAAATTGCCACGTGCCGTTTTGGCGTTCTGGCAGCATATAGCAGCACGTTCGATGGTGCATCAAGAATTCAGCAAGTTTACGTGAAGGTCTGGTTATCAAATGGGTAAATGGGTCCGTTCTCCATTTCATGAATATGTATTCACAGGAAAATAGTAAACCACTCTGGTGACAAACTAACTTTGCTGCCCTGTTTCCAATCGTCCACATGGCTGGGAGAACAACCTATTCAAGTAAGTAAATACACTTTTTAAAATGCTTTTAAAAACGATGTATGATTAGCTTACTAGCTAATGAGCTGCTAAATGAGCTAGCTATCTAGCCAACTTGAAATACTGTATAGATAGCTAGCTAAGTGAATACAATTTTTTTTACCAGATACCTTACTTCATATTAGCTAGCTATCTTGATGTATTTATCACTGTAAAAAAAGCGAATTCAAAATACTTGGCTGCTGCCAACACACTGACACTGACTCAACTCCAGCCACTTTAATAATGGGAATTGATGGGAAATGATGTAAAATTATATCACTAGCCACTTTAAACAATGCTACCTAATATAATGTTACATACCCTACATTATTCATCTCATATGCATACGTATATACTGTACTCTACATCATCGACTGCATCCTTATGTAATACATGTATCACTGGCCACTTTAACTATGCCACTTTGTTTACATACTCATCTCATATGTATATACTGTATCTTGCCTATGCTGCTCTGTACCATCACTCATTCATATATCTTTATGTACATATTCTTTATCCCCTTACACTGTGTATAAGACAGTAGTTTTGGAATTGTTAGTTAGATTACTTGTTGGTTATTACTGCATTATCGGAACTAGAAGCACAAGCATTTCGCTACACTCGCATTAACATCTGCTAACCATGTGTATGTGACAAATCAATTTGATTTGATTTGAAGCCGAAGGACACCATCCCAACCGTGAAGCACGGGGGTGGCAGCATCATGTTGTGGGGGTGCCTTGCTGCAGGAGGGACTGGTGCACTTCACAAAATAGATGACCTCATCAGGGAGGGAAATTATGTGGATATATTGAAGCAACATCTCAAGACATCAGTCAGGAAGTTAAAGCTTGGTCACAAATCAGTCTTCCAAATGGACAATGACCCCAAGCATACAAATCAAATTTATTTTATATAGCCCTTCGTACATCAGCTGATATCTCAAAGTGCTGTACAGAAACCCAGCCTAAAACCCCAAACAGCAAGCAATGCAGGTGTAGAAGCACTGTGGCTAGGAAAAACTCCCTAGAAAGGCCAAAACCTAGGAAGAAACTTAGCCTGGTTCCTCTCTATGTGGGGTGGCCAGTCCTCTTCTGGCTGTGCCGGGTGGAGATTATAACAGAACATGGCCAAGATGTTCAAATGTTCATAAATGACCAGCGCGGTCAAATAATAATCACAGTAGTTGTCGAATAATAATAAGGCAGAACAGTTTGACTTACTTCCAAAGTTGTGGCAAAATGGTTTAAGGACAACAAAGTCAAGGTATTGGAGTGGTCATCACAAAGCCCTGAACTGAAAAAGCATGTGTGAGTAAGGAGGCCTACAAACCTGACTCAGTTACACCAGCTCTGTCATGAGGAATGGGCCAAAATTCTCACAAATTATTGTAGGAAGCTTGTGGAAGGCTACCCGAAACGTTTGACCCAAGTTAAACAATTATAAGGCAATGCTACCAAATACTAATTGAGTGTATGTAAACTTCTGACCCACTGGGAATGTGATGAAAGAAATAAAAGCTGAAATAAATAATTCTCTCTCCTATTATTCTGACATTTCACATTCTTAAAATAAAGTGGTGATCCTAACTGACCTAAGACAAAGAATTGTTACTAGGATTAAATGTCAGGAATTGTGAAAAACTGAGTTTAAATGTATTTGGCTGAGGTGTATGTAAACTTCCGACTTCAACTGTCCCTGGAGATTCCTTCAAAACGATTGCCTACAGTTGCCGTGGCACTGAAAGATTGGGTGACCAGGGCCATCTGGGACTGCCTCCTGGCGTGTGAAGGCTACCTGTGTCCTGTATAACTTCCTGAGGATGGACAAGAGGGGATCTGCAGCTCGTCGCTGTATGTTTCAAGGATGGGGTTCAACAACGCAGCTAGCTGGTCTGTCATAATATAATAGCGACAGTAGATCTACCTGGTCTGTCATAATATAATAGAGACAGTAACAACAACGCAGGGAGATCTTCTTCAAAGAGGTTCATAGAGCTGTTCCCTTGCAACACTGTAGACTACAGTCATGACCAAAAGTTTTGAAAAGAACACATACATTTTCACAAAGTCTGCTGCCTCAGTTTGTATGATGGCAATTTGCATATATTCCAGAATGTTATGAAGAGTGATCAGATGAATTGCAAAGTCCCTCTTTGCCATGCAAATGAACTGAATCCCCCAAAAACATTTCTACTGCATTTCATCCCTGCCACAAAAGGACCAGGTGACATCATGTCAGTGATTCTCTCGTTAACACAGGTGAGTGTTGGCGTGGACAAGGCTGGAGATCACTCTGTCATGCTGATTGAGTTTGAATAACAGATTGGAAGCTTTAAAAGGAGGGTGGTGCTTGGAATCATTGTTCTTCCTCTGTCAACCATGGTTACCTGCAAGGAAACACGTGCCGTCATTGCTTTGCACACAAAGGTCTTCACGGGATATTGCTCTCAGTAAGATTGCACATAAATCAACCATTTTTTGGTTCATCAAGAACTTCAAGGAGAGCGGTTCAATTGTTGTGAAGAAGGCTTCTATTTAAGTCACCCATATTTCAAACATTTAGAACAATTACACATTATAACCCACACCTACAAACTCGTGTATCAATCTGATTGTTGGATTGTGTTGTGCAGTAAGCAGGCTCAGGTGTATAACTGTGGCTCCTTCCACCTTCAAAGAATAGGCAAGAGGGCCGACCATGGAGAATAGTGAGACACTTCCTTATTCATATTTAAATAACTATATTGTTTGTCCTCACGTCTGCATGTTTTTTCAGCATAAATTACACACTTCGTATGGACACCAGGGGAGGCCACACGCACAGATTCCTGTTGAACATTGTGTCTCTACCTTGTTTTCTCAATAACAGTCTCTCCTTCACTTCATCCCTGTCTCCCCCTTCTCCCTAAATCCTCTAGGTTATATCAGCTGTGTTGGTGAACCCCTCCTGCATATGAACTGGCTGATACAGGGGGAACAGCATGATCAGAGGTGAGGCGTCATTTTGTCGGGTCAACAGGAAGTATTATTAAAGAGATGTAGTTGTCCCAGAGTTAATGATCCCAGGTCAGTTTATATTATACAGGAAGTATTATTAAAGAGATGCTTTACATTGAAATACAGACAGATGCAGTAGTCCCAGAGTTAATGATCCCAGGTCAGTTTATATTATACAGGAAGTATTATTAAAGAGATGTAGTAGTCCCAGAGTTAATGATCCCAGGTCAGTTTATATTATACAGGAAGTATTATTAAAGAGATGTAGTAGTCCCAGAGTTAATGATCCCAGGTCAGTTTATATTAAACAGGAAGTATTATTAAAGAGATGTAGTTGTCCCAGAGTTAATGATCCCAGGTCAGTTTATATTATACAGGAAGTATTATTAAAGAGATGCAGTAGTCCCAGAGTTAATGATCCCAGGTCAGTTTATATTATACAGGAAGTATTATTAAAGAGATGCAGTAGTCCCAGAGTTAATGATCCAAGGACATGTTTGTATGCGGCTTTATTAACTCAATTCTTTATTGTTATTATTTTTACATTGTTTGCAAACATATGTTACATTTATTAATGACTCAATAACATGCAAAACAGGCCAATATATATATATATATGGCAATGCATCATTCGGGGCAAGTGGGGCATATATATTTAGCTAAACAGGAGCCCCACTTACCCTGAATGATGCGTCGCCAGATTAAAGACAACCGATCCTGTAGAGGTTAAAGACCAACTTTTATAAACAATGGTAACACTGCCATGTAGATCAGAGACTTTGCTATCGGTTAACCCACATTAGTGTCTGACTTTCGGCTGTTGCAGATTCACCCATCCCCGACTTCAACCCTCGACTTTCGTCTACAGTCAGTTGCTCTGGCCTTACACGGAACCCAATACCGGCTGCGCGCGTGCGCCATCGTGCGCAAATGTATTTTGTCCCCTTACACCAACCACGATCACGACACGCATGTTAAAATATCAAAACAAACTCTGAACCAATGTCATTAATTTGGGGACAGGTCGAAAAGCATTAAACATGCATGGCAATTTAGCTAGTTTTTTTTTTTTTACCTTTATTTTACTAGGCAAGTCAGTTAAGAACAAATTCTTATTTTCAATGACGGCCTAGGAACAGTGGGTTAACTGCCTGTTCAGGGGCAGAACGACAGATTTGTACCTTGTCAGCTTGGGGATTCGAACTTGCAACCTTTCGGTTACTAGTCCAACGCTCTAACCACTAGGCTACTCTGCCGCCCCAGTTAGCTTGCACCTGCTAGCTAACGTTAATTTGTCCGACTTAGCTAGCTTGCACCTGCTAGCTAACGTTAATTTGTTCGACTTAGCTTGCTTGCACCTGCTAGCTAACGTTAATTTGTCCGACTTAGCTAGCTTGCACCTGCTAGCTAACGTTAAGTTGTCCGACTTAGCTAGCTTGCACCTGCTAGCTAACGTTAATTTGTTCGACTTAGCTAGCTTGCTGGGATCCTGGGATATAAACATTGAGTTGTTATTTTACCTGAAATGCACAAGGTCCTCTCCTCAGACAATTAATCCACACATAAAATGGCCAACCAAATCGTTTCTAGTCTCTCCTCCTTCCAGGCTTTTTCATCTTTGAATGTATATGGTGATCCATCTAAACTTTCATTGTATTACCACAACAACCTGCACAACAGTTGCTCTTCCAATCACCCATGTTGTTATAACCAATGAGGAGATGGCACCGTGGGTACCTGCTTCTATAAACCAATGAGGTGATGGGAGAGGCAGGACTTTCAGCACGATCTGCGTCAGAAATAGGACTGATTTCTATTTTAGCCCTTGGCAACGCAGAAGCTCGTTGGCGCGAGCGAGCAGTGTGGGTGCAATAATTGAATAACATGGATTTCTAAATGTATTTTGCGACGCTTGCGCACGCGACGTGTCCGGTCTGGTCAGCATGTTACCACTCAAACGCGTCCTATGTGTCCAACTAACTAACGTACCAAGTTGCTGGACTACTCTGGATGTGAAAATGAACGGTGTGTCTTTAAGGCGTCCTACTGCCCTGTAGATGTGTGTTGCTGTGGCAGAGAAACTGACGCCCGGGACCCTGTAGTCCACGTTATTATTCCATCCTGAACCGGCGAGGAAACTGGCGGCGTTGCGTTCATAGGAGATACAGCAGTCAATCAAAAACAAACGTCCCCAAACTATTGCAACTCTTTCGCGGTGAGTGTTAAACAATCTCATCTTGACTCATGTGGCGTTACTTGATGAATCGGTGTTGTGCGTACGAGGAAACGGTTTAGGTGTTCTAGGTAGGCGTTTTAGCCCTTTAGGAAAGCGACGTGTAAAACGACTAGTAGAAGGTATGCTAGGCTACTTACTGTAAGTGCAGTGTCATTAACGAAATGACTATAACTTGTGGTTTTGACAATGGTCTTCTCCTCTTTCCATTGTGAAAAATGAAAGGGCAAGGTAAATACTACTCTAATAATCTCTCACTTGGGGCACATAGATCTTCTACTAACTGCCCGGGCTGCTTCAGTGTATTTGTAGTAATAGAAACACACACAAAAACAACAACATATCACAGCTGAGACATTTTTATTCATTACATCAAATGGAAGCCTACATTATTGTCTACATGTTGTAACCAAACAGGATTTCATAACAATACTGTTTATTGATTTGATAGAACTTTCTTTTTTTTTTATCTTGACGTAATTGCCTATAAAGGTTGTCATTTTTGGTGTCTTGTCATAGAGAATGTAAATCCTCTGCATTATTCACAGCAGAAGCTGACAGTTCTGTGTGTATACCTTACTAATGACAGTGGTGGGGGAAAGTACCCAGGTGTCATACTTGAGTAAAAGTAAAGATACCGTTAATAGAAAATGACTCAAGTAAAAGTGAAAGTCACCCAGTAAAATACTACTTGAGTAAAAGTCAAAGTATTTGGTTTTAAATATACTTAAGAATCAAAAGTAAAAGTATAAATAATTTCAAATTTCTTATATTAATTAAGCAATCCAGACGGCATGATTTACTTGTTTTATTTTATTAACGGAAAGCGACAGGCACACTCCAACACTCAGATATAATTTACAAACAAAGCATTTGTGTTTAGTGAGTCCTCTAGATCAGAGGCTAGAAGGGATGACCAGGGATGTTCTCTGTTTAGTGAGTCCTCTAGATCAGAGGCTAGAAGGGATGACCAGGGATGTTCTCTGTTTAGTGAGTCCTCCAGATCAGAGGCAGTAGGGATGACCAGGGATGTTCTCTGTTTAGTGAGTCCTCTAGATCAGAGGCTAGAAGGGATGACCAGGGATGTTCTCTGTTTAGTGAGTCCTCTAGATCAGAGGCTAGAAGGGATGACCAGGGATGTTCTCTGTTTAGTGAGTCCTCTAGATCAGAGGCAGTAGGGATGACCAGGGATGTTCTCTGTTTAGTGAGTCCTCTAGATCAGAGGCTAGAAGGGATGACCAGGGATGTTCTCTGTTTAGTGAGTCCTCTAGATCAGAGGCTAGAAGGGATGACCAGGGATGTTCTCTGTTTAGTGAGTCCTCCAGATCAGAGGCAGTAGGGATGACCAGGGATGTTCTCTGTTTAGTGAGTCCTCTAGATCAGAGGCTAGAATGGATGACCAGGGATGTTCTCTGTTTAGTGAGTCCTCTAGATCAGAGGCTAGAAGGGATGACCAGGGATGTTCTCTGTTTAGTGAGTCCTCTAGATCAGAGGCTAGAAGGGATGACCAGGGATGTTCTCTGTTTAGTGAGTCCTCTAGATCAGAGGCTAGAAGGGATGACCAGGGATGTTCTCTGTTTAGTGAGTCCTCTAGATCAGAGGCTAGAAGGGATGACCAGGGATGTTCTCTGTTTAGTGAGTCCTCCAGATCAGAGGCAGTAGGGATGACCAGGGATGTTCTCTGTTTAGTGAGTCCTCCAGATCAGAGGCAGTAGGGATGACCAGGGATGTTCTCTGTTTAGTGAGTCCTCTAGATCAGAGGCTAGAAGGGATGACCAGGGATGTTCTCTGTTTAGTGAGTCCTCTAGATCAGAGGCTAGAAGGGATGACCAGGGATGTTCTCTGTTTAGTGAGTCCTCCAGATCAGAGGCAGTAGGGATGACCAGGGATGTTCTCTGTTTAGTGAGTCCTCCAGATCAGAGGCTAGAAGGGATGACCAGGGATGTTCTCTGTTTAGTGAGTCCTCCAGATCAGAGGCAGTAGGGATGACCAGGGATGTTCTCTTGATGTGTATCGATTGGACCATTTTCTTGTCAACATGTAATGAGTACATTTGGGTGTCAGGGAAAATGTATGGAGTAAAAAGTACATTATTTTCTTTAGGAATGTAGTGCACTATTGTAAAGTGGCAGTTCCACTGGATGTCATAAGGTGAACGCACCAATTTGTAAGTCGCTCTGGATAAGAGCGTCTGCTAAATGACTTAAATGTAAATGTAGTGAAGTATCTATCAGATTTGTATCCCCCCACACACACACCTCCCACTAACACTATTCTGTCTTGTGTGTTGAGTCAGGTGGACAGACGCACGTTGCGTTGCTGTGTGTTGAGCCGACCATCAGGATGAGGCCTGGTCAGCTGTGTGTTCTGGTCCCAACTTCCACTACCCTCCTCTTCCTCCTGGTCCTATCAGGATCTTCTCAGACCAGCGCCTGTAACAAGGCCCTCTGCGCCTCCGACGTCAGCAAGTGCCTCATACAGGTGACTGTGTGTGTGTGTGTGTGTGTGTATGCCATATCTTGGTGATGTGTAGAAGAGGGTAATGTGAACACTTGCGATGTCATCAATACAGCCAACTTTTTTTTTGTTGAACAGACTCAAAACCAAACACTATCTTTGCATTGTGACTGTGTGTGTGTGACTGTGTATTTTTATCCTATTATTGGATTTTCACTTTTCCCTCCACTAGTTTGTTCATCTGGTTATCCAGTTGCATTATGTGCCTTTACAACATACAGCGGGAAGGAAAAAGGATAAATGACTCCCCCTGGTGGCCAGACCCGGTGTTGGAAAGCCAGGAGCTGCCACCAAGCTCTAGTGTTCTACCGGGGTTGAAAGACCCTGAGTAAACAGTGGGAAGAAAAAGGATAAAGGACTTCCCCTGGTGGCCAGACCCGGTGTTGGAAAGCCAGGAGCTGCCACCAAGCTCTAGTGTTCTACCGGGGTTGAAAGACCCTGAGTAAACAGTGGGAAGAAAAAGGATAAAGGACTCCCCCTGGTGGCCAGACCCGGTGTTGGAAAGCCAGGAGCTGCCACCAAGCTCTAGTGTTCTACCGGGGTTGAAAGACCCTGAGTAAAACCGTGGGAAGGAAAAGGATAAAGGACTCCCCCTGGTGGCCAGACCCGGTGTTGGAAAGCCAGGAGCTGCCACCAAGCTCTATTGTTCTACCGGGGTTGAAAGACCCTGAGTAAACAGTGGGAAGGAAAAGGTATGTGAACCTTTTAGATTTACCTGGATTTCTACATAAATTGGTCATAACATTTGATCTGATCTTCATCTAAGTCACAACAATAGACAAACACAGTCTGCTTAAACTAATAACACAAACAATTATACGTTTTCATGTCTTTATTGAACACACCGTGTAAACATTCACAGTGCAGGGTGGGAAAAGTCAGTGAACCTTTTGGATTTAATAACTGGTTGACCCTCCTTTGGCAGCAATAACCTCAACCAAATGTTTTCTGTAGTTGTGGATCAGACCTGCACAACGGTCAGGAGGAATTTTGGACCATTCCTCTTTACAAAACTGTTTCAGTTTCAGCAATATTCTTGGTATGTCTGGTGTGAACCGCTCCCTTGAGGTCGTGCCACAGCATCTCAATCGGGTTGAGGTCAGGACTGACTGGGCCACTCTGGTTGAGGTCAGGACTGACTGGGCCACTCTGGTTGAGGTCAGGACTGACTGGGCCACTCTGGTTGAGGTCAGGACTGACTAGGCCTCTCCAGAAGGCGTATTTTCTTCTGTTGAAGCCATTCTGTTGATTTACTTCTGTGTTTGGGGTCGTTGTCCTGTTGCGTCATCCAACTTCTGTTGAGCTTCAATTGGCGGACAGATACATTCTCCTGCAAAATGTCTTGATGAACTTGGGAATTCATTTTTCCATTGACGATAGCAAGCTGTCCAGACCCTGAGGCAGCAAAGCAGCCCCAAACCCATGATGCTCCCTCCACCAGACTTTACAGTTGGGATGAGGTTTTGATGTTGGTGTGCTGTGCCTTTTTTTTCTCCACACATAGTGTTGTATGTTCCTTCCAAACAACACAACTAGTTTCATCTGTCCACAGAATATTTTTCCAGTAGCGCTGCGGAACATCCAGGTGCTCCTTTGCAAACTTCAGACGTGCAGCAATGTTTTTTTTGGACAGCAGTGGCTTCTTCCGTGGTGTCCTCCCATAAACACCATTCTTGTTTCATGTTCTACATTTTGTAGACTTGTCAACAGAGATGTTATCATGTTCCAGAGATTTCTGTAAGTCTTAAGCTGACACACTAGGATTCTTCTGAACCTCATTGAGAATTCTGCGCTGTGATCTTGCAGTCATCTTTGCAGGAAGGCCACTCCTAGGGAGAGTAGCAACCGTGCTGAAATTTCTCCATTTATAGACAATTTGCCTTACCGTGGACTGACTTTGAGATACTTTTGTAACCCTTTCCAGCTTTATGTAGGGCAACAACTCTTAATCTTATGTCTTCTGAGATCTCTTTTCTTCGAGGCATGGTTCACATCAGGCAACGCTTCTTGTGAATAGCAAACTCAAATTGTGATTTAATTTTTAAATTTTTTAAAAATGGGGCAGGGCAGCGCTAACCAAAATTTCCAATCTCGTCTCATTGATTGGACTCCAGGTTATTTAACTCCTGACTCCAATTAGCTTTTGGAAAAGTAATTAGCCTAGGGGGTTCACATACTTTTTGAATGTTTAAATTATGTGTTCAATATAGATAAGAAAAATACAATAATTTGTGTGTTATTAGTTTAAGTAGACTGTGTTTGTATATCGTTGTGACTTAGATGAAGATCAGATCACATGTTATGTCATATTTATGCAGAAATCCAGGTAATTCCTGAGGGTTCACACACCTTTTCCTTGCCACTGTAATTCTATACATTATTCTGTACCATTAAAAACAACAGCTATTTACTCTTAGAAAATAAGATGCTATCTATAATCTAAAAGGGTTCTTCGACTTTCCCCATAGGAGAACTATTTTAAAGAACCCTTTTTGGTTCCAGGTAGAACCCTTTTTGGTTCCAGGTAGAACCCTTTTTTGGTTCCAGGTAGAACCCTTTTTTGGTTCCAGGTAGAACCATTTCCGGTTCCAGGTAGAACCCTTTCCACAGAGGGTTCTACATTTACAATATAGCTGGGTTCTACAGGTACAATCTGTAGCTGCGGGTCTTTGAACTACTACAGGCAGAAACACACTCAGACACACTGAACTGTACTACACTGTTCACACTGCATTTGTTTTCTGTGTTAACTTTTACCATATAAACTTCTTGTTGAACAGCCTTTTCTCTTTTTCAGTTACCATTAAATATTGTCTTAGGATATATCAGAATGTTTAACATCTGATGCTACAGAGCCTATGCAGCTTATAATCATTTCTAGGGGAGTTTTTCCTAGCCACCGTTCTTCTACACCTGCATCTCTAGGTTTCTTCCTAGGTTCCTGCCTTTCTAGGGGAGTTTTTCCGAGCCACTGTGCTTCTACACCTGCATCTCTAGGTTTCTTCCTAGGTTCCTGCCTTTCTAGGGGAGTTTTTCCTAGAGGAGGAGGGGTTTTAGGCTGGGTTTCTGTACAGCACTTTGAGATATCAGCTGATGTACGAAGGGCTATATAAATACATTTGATTTGATATAAATATGTAATGTGAATCCAGAAAGACAGACAACCTTCGACGGTCGATAGAAAATGGTGGTTTTGTGCAGAGCCACTCTGGCTGTGTTTTACAGCCCAAACTGATCTGATTTGTCAAAAGCGAACTAACTAACTTGCTTAGTCAAGCCTAGCTAACATTACGTTACCTCTTCTTCTTCTTCTTCTTCTTCTTCTTCTTCTTCTTCTTCTTCTTCTCGTCCAGTTGTGGTGTTTAGGTCTGGAAATGATTGATTTCTAGGATGGAGAAGCTGTCTGAAGTAAAGTATGAGGATTCCAGTAGGATATTTATGTAGCACACAGGAGGGACATTTGTTTTCTCTGTTGAGATTATTAGGTGTGCTTGCTGAAGGCAAAGCACAACTCTCGATATCTTACATAGTCATATTAATATTTGATTTCTGTAGCCCCGCTCTAGAGCTTAAACGATTTTTAAGCTATTAAACGCCAAAAACCAACTTCCAAATGTCCAGACTGCCCCAACTCGGATTGTTTTGTTTTGATGTTTTAACTATATTTTTTTTGAATTATAACAATATTTAAATGAGCCCCCAATGCATTTCACTGGCAAAAAAAAAAAGTGACCATCTACTTGAATTATTTTAGACCTCTCTAGCTCCTCCTACACCATTTTAAACCAATGTTGAGATGTTCAGACTGGCCCGACTTTGATTGTCAAATATATATATTTATTTATACTATTATTTTATTTGATATTTTGTGTTTGTTTTTATTTGGATATTTGATACTATGTATAATATTAGAATTATAACCATTTAAAGAAGAAGCAGAAGTTAACATGGGTTTAAAACCATAGAAATAATAATAGTTTCTATCCTAGTTGCTATATATATATATATATATATATATATATTGATAAATTAAACTACAACCTTCAGGGGGGATCCTAACTTTAAATTCTCTCTCTCTCTCAAAAAAAAAAAACGTTTTTAAAACAATGACATTAGCATAAAATAAATCATCAACACTAACTCTCAGTGAAGAGGCGACTGTGTGTATATAGCCTGAACTTGTGAATCATCAACACTAACTCTCAGTGAAGAGCCTGAACGAATCATCTAACTCTCAGTGTGTATATAGCCTGAACTTGTGAATCATCAACACTAACTCTCAGTGAAGAGGCGACTGTGTGTATATAGCCTGAACTTGTGAATCATCAACACTAACTCTCAGTGAAGAGGCGACTGTGTGTATATAGCCTGAACTTGTGAATCATCAACACTAACTCTCAGTGAAGAGGCGACTGTGTGTATATAGCCTGAACTTGTGAATCATCAACACTAACTCTCAGTGAAGAGGCGACTGTGTGTATATAGCCTGAACTTGTGAATCATCAACACTAACTCTCAGTGAAGAGGCGACTGTGTGTATATAGCCTGAACTTGTGAATCATCAACACTAACTCTCAGTGAAGAGGCGACTGTGTGTATATAGCCTGAACTTGTGAATCATCAACACTAACTCTCAGTGAAGAGGCGACTGTGTGTATATAGCCTGAACTTGTGAATCATCAACACTAACTCTCAGTGAAGAGGCGACTGTGTGTATATAGCCTGAACTTGTGAATCATCAACACTAACTCTCAGTGAAGAGGCGACTGTGTGTATAGCCTGAACTTGTGAATCATCAACACTAACTCTCAGTGAAGAGGCGACTGTGTGTATATAGCCTGAACTTGTGAATCATCAACACTAACTCTCAGTGAAGAGGCGACTGTGTGTATATAGCCTGAACTTGTGAATCATCAACACTAACTCTCAGTGAAGAGGCGACTGTGTGTATATAGCCTGAACTTGTGAATCATCAACACTAACTCTCAGTGAAGAGGCGACTGTGTGTATATAGCCTGAACTTGTGAATCATCAACACTAACTCTCAGTGAAGAGGCGACTGTGTGTATATAGCCTGAACTTGTGAATCATCAACACTAACTCTCAGTGAAGAGGCGACTGTGTGTATATAGCCTGAACTTGTGAATCATCAACACTAACTCTCAGTGAAGAGGCGACTGTGTGTATATAGCCTGAACTTGTGAATCATCAACACTAACTCTCAGTGAAGAGGCGACTGTGTGTATATAGCCTGAACTTGTGAATCATCAACACTAACTCTCAGTGAAGAGGCGACTGTGTGTATATAGCCTGAACTTGTGAATCATCACTACACTAACTCTCATCAACACTAACTCTCAGTGAAGAGGCGACTGTGTGTATATAGCCTGAACTTGTGAATCATCAACACTAACTCTCAGTGAAGAGGCGACTGTGTGTATATAGCCTGAACTTGTGAATCATCAACACTAACTCTCAGTGAAGAGGCGACTGTGTGTATATAGCCTGAACTTGTGAATCATCAACACTAACTCTCAGTGAAGAGCGACTGTGTGTATATAGCCTGAACTTGTGAATCATCAACACTAACTCTCAGTGAAGAGGCGACTGTGTGTATATAGCCTGAACTTGTGAATCATCAACACTAACTCTCAGTGAAGAGGCGACTGTGTGTATATAGCCTGAACTTGTGAATCATCAACACTAACTCTCAGTGAAGAGGCGACTGTGTGTATATAGCCTGAACTTGTGAATCATCAACACTAACTCTCAGTGAAGAGGCGACTGTGTGTATATAGCCTGAACTTGTGAATCATCAACACTAACTCTCAGTGAAGAGGAATCATCAACACTAACTCTCAGAAGAGGCTGTGTGTATATAGCCTGAACTTGTGAATCATCAACACTAACTCTCAGTGAAGAGGCGACTGTGTGTATATAGCCTGAACTTGTGAATCATCAACACTAACTCTCAGTGAAGAGGCGACTGTGTGTATATAGCCTGAACTTGTGAATCATCAACACTAACTCTCAGTGAAGAGGCGACTGTGTGTATATAGCCTGAACTTGTGAATCATCAACAACTCTAACTCAGTGAAGAGGCGACTGTGTGTATATAGCCTGAACTTGTGAATCATCAACACTAACTCTCAGTGAAGAGGCGACTGTGTGTATATAGCCTGAACTTGTGAATCATCAACACTAACTCTCAGTGAAGAGGCGACTGTGTGTATATAGCCTGAACTTGTGAATCATCAACACTAACTCTCAGTGAAGAGGCGACTGTGTGTATATAGCCTGAACTTGTGAATCATCAACACTAACTCTCAGTGAAGAACTTGGAATCGTGACTGTGTGTATATAGCCTGAACTTGTGAATCATCAACACTAACTCTCAGTGAAGAGGCGACTGTGTGTATATAGCCTGAACTTGTGAATCATCAACACTAACTCTCAGTGAAGAGGCGACTGTGTGTATATAGCCTGAACTTGTGAATCATCAACACTAACTCTCAGTGAAGAGGCGACTGTGTGTATATAGCCTGAACTTGTGAATCATCAACACTAACTCTCAGTGAAGAGGCGACTGTGTGTATATATAGCCTGAACTTGTGAATCATCAACACTAACTCTCAGTGAAGAGGCGACTGTGTGTATATAGCCTGAACTTGTGAATCATCAACACTAACTCTCAGTGAAGAGGCGACTGTGTGTATATAGCCTGAACTTGTGAATCATCAACACTAACTCTCAGTGAAGAGGCGACTGTGTGTATATAGCCTGAACTTGTGAATCATCAACACTAACTCTCAGTGAAGAGGCGACTGTGTGTATATAGCCTGAACTTGTGAATCATCAACACTAACTCTCAGTGAAGAGGCTGTGTGTATATAGCCTGAACTTGTGAATCATCAACACTAACTCTCAGTGAAGAGGCGACTGTGTGTATATAGCCTGAACTTGTGAATCATCAACACTAACTCTCAGTGAAGAGGCGACTGTGTGTATATAGCCTGAACTTGTGAATCATCAACACTAACTCTCAGTGAAGAGGCGACTGTGTGTATATAGCCTGAACTTGTGAATCATCAACACTAACTCTCAGTGAAGAGGCGACTGTGTGTATATAGCCTGAACTTGTGAATCATCAACACTAACTCTCAGTGAAGAGGCGACTGTGTGTATATAGCCTGAACTTGTGAATCATCAACACTAACTCTCAGTGAAGAGGCGACTGTGTGTATATAGCCTGAACTTGTGAATCATCAACACTAACTCTCAGTGAAGAGGCGACTGTGTGTATATAGCCTGAACTTGTGAATCATCAACACTAACTCTCAGTGAAGAGGCGACTGTGTGTATATAGCCTGAACTTGTGAATCATCAACACTAACTCTCAGTGAAGAGGCGACTGTGTGTATATAGCCTGAACTTGTGAATCATCAACACTAACTCTCAGTGAAGAGGCGACTGTGTGTATATAGCCTAACTCTCAGAACTTGTGAATCATCAATCATCAAACTAACTCAGTGAAGAGGCGACTGTGTGTATATATAGCCTGAACTTGTGAATCATCAACACTAACTCTCAGTGAAGAGGCGACTGTGTGTATATATAGCCTGAACTTGTGAATCATCAACACTAACTCTCAGTGAAGAGGCGACTGTGTGTATATATAGCCTGAACTTGTGAATCATCAACACTAACTCTCAGTGAAGAGGCGACTGTGTGTATATATAGCCTGAACTTGTGAATCATCAACACTAACTCTCAGTGAAGAGGCGACTGTGTGTATATATAGCCTGAACTTGTGAATCATCAACACTAACTCTCAGTGAAGAGGCGACTGTGTGTATATAGCCTGAACTTGTGAATCATCAATACTTCACTCTCAGTGAAGAGGCGACTGTGTGTATATAGCCTGAACTTGTGAATCATCAACACTAACTCTCAGTGAAGAGGCGACTGTGTGTATATAGCCTGAACTTGTGAATCATCAACACTAACTCTCAGTGAAGAGGCGACTGTGTGTATATAGCCTGAACTTGTGAATCATCAACACTAACTCTTTAACTGTTAAGTCCTAGAAACACAAAAAACAACTTTCACAAGTTCAGGCTATCCTAACTTTCAATTCTTAAACACTTTCATCAACGAACGCTGGAACCATAGAGCGATATTTATGTATATATATATATATATATACTGCTCAAAAAAATAAAGGGAACACTTAAACAACACAATGTAACTCCCAAGTCAATCACACTTCTGTGAAATCAAACTGTCCACTTAGGAAGCAACACTGATTGACAATAAATGTCCCATGCTGTTGTGCAAATGGAATAAACAACAGGTGGAAATTATAGGCAATTAGCAAGACACCCCAAATAAAGGAGTGGTTCTGCAGGTGGTGACCACAGACCACTTCTCAGTTCCTATGCTTCCTGGCTGATGTTTTGGTCACTTTTGAATGCTGGCGGTGCTTTCCCTCTAGTGGTAGCATGAGACGGAGTCTACAACCCACACAAGTGGCTCAGGTAGTGCAGCTCATCCAGGATGGCACATCAATGCGAGCTGTGGCAAGAAGGTTTGCTGTGTCTGTCAGCGTAGTGTCCAGAGCATGGAGGCGCTACCAGGAGACAGGCCAGTACATCAGGAGACGTGGAGGAGGCCGTAGGAGGGCAACAACCCAGCAGCAGGACCGCTACCTCCACCTTTGTGCAAGGAGGAGCAGGAGGAGCACTGCCAGAGCCCTGCAAAATGACCTCCAGCAGGCCACAAATGTGCATGTGTCTGCTCAGACGGTCAGAAACAGACTCCATGAGGGTGGTATGAGGGCCCGACATCCACAGGTGGGGGTTGTGCTGACAGCCCAACACCGTGCAGGACGTTTGGCATTTGCCAGAGAACACCAACATTGGCAAATTCGCCACTGGCGCCCTGTGCTCTTCACAGATGAAAGCAGGTTCACACTGAGCACATGTGACAGACGTGACAGTCTGGAGATGCCGTGGAGAACGTTCTGCTGCCTGCAACATCCTCCAGCATGACTGGTTTGGCAGTGGGTCAGTCATGGTGTAGGGTGGCATTTCTTTGGGGGGCCGCACAGCCCTCCATGTGCTCGCCAGAGGTAGCCTGACTGCCATTAGGTACCGAGATGAGATCCTCAGACCCCTTGTGAGACCATATGCTGGTTGTCCTCTAGGTTACGGACCCACTGGTTGTCCTCTAGGTTACAGAGAGCTGGTAGTCCCATCCACCACACTACCAGGTGGGTGGTATAGAGGAGTTGGACCCACTGGTTACCCTCTAGGTTACAGAGAGCTGGTAGTCCCATCCACCACACTACCAGGTGGGTGGTATAGAGGAGATGGACCCACTGGTTGCCCTTCTAGGTTACAGAGAGCTGGTAGTCCCATCCACCACACTACCAGGTGGGTGGTATAGAGGAGATGGACCCACTGGTTGCCCTCTAGGTTACAGAGAGCTGGTAGTCCCATCCACCACACTACCAGGTGGGTGGTATAGAGGAGATGGACCCACTGGTTGACCTCTAGGTTACAGAGAGCTGGTAGTCCCATCCACCACACTACCACGTGGGTGGTATAGAGGAGATGGACCCACTGGTTGACCTCTAGGTTACAGAGAGCTGGTA
Source organism: Oncorhynchus nerka (assembly GCF_034236695.1). Lineage (NCBI taxonomy): Eukaryota > Metazoa > Chordata > Actinopteri > Salmoniformes > Salmonidae > Oncorhynchus > Oncorhynchus nerka. The sequence goes on from NW_027040460.1 coordinate 136,492, forward strand.
GTCCCATCCACCACACTACCAGGTGGGTGGTATAGAGGAGATGGACGCACTGGTTGACCTCTAGATTACAGAGAGCTGGTAGTCCCATCCACCACACTACCAGGTGGGTGGTATAGAGGAGACAGACCCACTGGTTGACCTCTAGGTTACAAAGAACTACAGAGAACAAGCTTGTATGCTGGTGCGGTTGGCCCTGGGTTCCTCCTAATGCAAGACAATACTAGACCTCATGTGGCTGGAGTGTGTCAGCAGTTCCTGCAAGAGGAAGGCATTGATGCCCTCCCTCCCGCCACCTCATCAGGAGCATGCCCAGGTGTTGTAGGGAGGTCATACAGGCACGCGGAGGCCACACACACTACTGAGCCTCATTTTGACTTGTTTTAAGGACATTACATCAAAGTTGGATCAGCCTGTAGTGTGGTTTTCCACTTTAATTTTGAGTGTGACTCCAAATCCAGACCTCCATGGGTTAAAAAATTTGATTTCCATTGATCATTTTTGTGATTTTTGTTGTCAGCACATTCAACTATGTAAAGAAAAAGTATTTAATAAGAATATTTCATTCATTCAGATCTAGGATGTGTTATTTTAGTGTTCCCTTTATTTTTTGGAGCAGTGTATATAACTCCAGTCTCAAGGTCAACAGTGAAGAGGCGACTCATTTTGTGGGCAGTGGGCACATAGCCTGTCTCTCTACCTCTCTCTCTCTACCTCTCTCTCTCTCTCTCTCTCTACCTCTCTCTCTCTCTCTCTCTCTACCTCTGTCTCTCTCTCTCTCTCTACCTCTGTCTCTCTCTCTCTCTCTACCTCTGTCTCTCTCTCTCTCTCTACCTCTGTGTCTCTCTCTCTCTCTCTACCTCTGTCTCTCTCTCTCTCTCTCTACCTCTGTCTCTCTCTCTCTCTCTCTACCTCTGTCTCTCTCTCTCTCTCTCTACCTCTGTCTCTCTCTCTACCTCTCTCTACCTCTGTCTCTGTCTGTCTGTCTCTCTCTCTCAATTCAATTCAATTC
>NW_027040460.1:140000-245677 GCF_034236695.1 Oncorhynchus nerka
AGTCGTTGTGTGGTGTTAGCTGTAGCCTGCCCTGTCTGTGTGAAGTCGTTGTGGTGTTAGCTGTAGCCTGCCCTGTCTGTGTGAAGTCGTTGTGTGGTGTTAGCTGTAGCCTGCCCTGTCTTTGTGAAGTCGTTGTGTGGTGTTAGCTGTAGCCTGCCCTGTCTGTGTGAAGTCGTTGTGGTGTTAGCTGTAGCCTGCCCTGTCTGTGAAGTCGTTGTGGTGTTAGCTGTAGCCTGCCCTGTCTGTGTGAAGTCGTTGTGTGGTGTTAGCTGTAGCCTGCCCTGTCTGTGTGAAGTCGTTGTGGTGTTAGCTGTAGCCTGCCCTGTCTGTGTGAAGTCGTTGTGGTGTTAGCTGTAGCCTGCCCTGTCTGTGTGAAGTCGTTGTGTGGTGTTAGCTGTAGCCTGCTCTGTCTGTGTGAAGTCGTTGTGTGGTGTTAGCTGTAGCCTGCCCTGTCTGTGTGAAGTCGTTGTGGTGTTAGCTGTAGCCTGCCCTGTCTGTGTGAAGTCGTTGTGTGGTGTTAGCTGTAGCCTGCCCTGTCTGTGTGTAGTCGTTGTGGTGTTAGCTGTAGCCTGCCCTGTCTGTGTGTAGTCGTTGTGGTGTTAGCTGTAGCCTGCCCTGTCTGTGTGTAGTCGTTGTGGTGTTAGCTGTAGCCTGCCCTGTCTGTGTGAAGTCGTTGTGGTGTTAGCTGTAGCCTGCCCTGTCTGTGTGTAGTCGTTGTGGTGTTAGCTGTAGCCTGCCCTGTCTGTGTGAAGTCGTTGTGGTGTTAGCTGTAGCCTGCCCTGTCTGTGTGAAGTCGTTGTGGTGTTAGCTGTAAGTCTCCAACCTCCAGTCTACTCACTCCAGACCTCCAGACCCAGCCAGCTGTTAGTAGGATGGGGTGGCAATTTCACAGTTCTACATGAATACTCAGCTCAGCAGGGCAATGCTACACACACACACACGCGCTCTGTCTACACACACACGCGCTCTGTCTACACACACGCGCTCTGTCTACACACACACGCGCTCTGTCTACACACACGCGCGCTCTGTCTACACACACGCGCGCTCTGTCTACACACACACACGCTCTGTCTACACACACACACGCTCTCCTCCAACCGACTACTTTCTACAGTCGTGGCCAAACGTTTTGAGAATGATACAAATATTAAGTTCACATAGTTTGGTGCTTCAGTGTCTTTAGATATTTTTGTCAGATGTTACTATGGAATACTGAAGTATAATTACAAGCATTTCATAAATGTCAAAGGCTTTTATTGACAATTACATGAAGTTGATGCAAAGAGTCAATATTTGCAGTGTTGACCCTTTTTCAAGACCTCTGCAATCTGCCCTGGCATGCTGTCAATTAACTTCTGGGCCACATCCTGACTGATGGCAGCCCAGTTTCCTGGCCATGGACCCAAAATATCTATGTTTTGTTCCCCGAGCCACTTAGTTATCACTTTTGCCTTATGGCAAGGTGCTCCATCGTGCTGGAAATGGCATTGTTCGTCACCAAACTGTTCCTGGATGGTATGGAGAAGTTGCTCTCGGAGGATGTGTTGGTACCATTCTTTATTCATGGCTGTGATCTTAGGCAAAAATGTGAGTGAGGCCACACCCTTGGCTGAGAAGCAACCCCACACATGAATGGTCTCAGGATGCTTTACTGTTGGCATAACACAGGACTGATGGTAGCGCCCACCTTGTCTTCTCCGGACAAGCTTTTTTCCGGATGCCCCAAACAATCAGAAAGGGGATTCATCAGAGAAAATGACTTCACCCCAGTCCTCAGCAGTCCAATCCCTGTACCTTTTGCAGAATATCAGTCTGTGCCTGATGTTTTTCCAGGAGAGAAGTGGCTTCTTTGCTGCCCTTCTTGACACCAGGCCATCATCCAAAAGTCAGATGCACTCACACCTACCTGCTGCCATTCCTGAGCAAGCTCTGTACTGGTGGTGCCCCGATCCCACAGCTGAATCAACTTTAGGAGACGGTCCTGGCGCTTGCTGAACTTTCCTGGACGCCCTGAAGCCTTCTTCACAACAATTGAACCGCTCTCCTTGAAGTTCTTGGTGATCTGATAAATGGTTGATTTAGGTGCAATCTTACTGGCAGCAATATCCTTGCCTGTGAAGCCCTTTTTGTGCAAAGCAATGATGAAGGCACATGTTTCCTTGCAGGTAACCATGGTTGACAGAGGAAGAGCAATGATTTCAAGTGTAACCGTATAACTTTAGACCGTCCCCTCGCCCATACCCGGGTGCGAACCAGGGACCCTCTGCACACAACAACAGTCACCCACAAAGCATCGTTACCTATCGCTCCACAAAAGCCACGGCCCTTGCAGAGCAAGGGGAACCTAGACTTCAAGGTCTCAGAGCAAGTGAAGTCACCGATTGAAACACTATTTAGCGTGCACCACCGCTAACTAAGCTAGCGTTTCACATCCGTTACACAAGCACCACCCTCCTTTTGAAGCTTCCAGTCTGTTATTCAAACTCAATCAACATGACAGACTGATCTCCAGCCTTGTCCTCGTCAACACTCACATGTGTTAACGAGAGAATCACTGACATGATGTCAGCTGGTCCTTTTGTGGCATGGCTGAAATGCAGTGGACATGTTTTTGGGGGATTCAGTTCATTTGCATGGCAAAGAGGGACTTTGCAATTAATTTAAATTCATCTGATCACTCTTCATAACATTCTGAACTATATGCAAATTGCCATCATACAAACTGAGGCAGCAGATTTTGTGAAAATTAATATTTGTGTCATTCTCAAAACTTTTGGCCATGACTGTTGTATACACTTTCTCCTCCGACCGACCTCCAACGGACTACTTTCTAGTATACACGTTCTCTTTCAAGCTCCACTCTCAATTTCTCTTCCAGAGCTGTTCTTTTCAACACGTCGCTACAGAATTAGACAGCTTCTCTGAGTACTTTGGTCTGTTTAGCTGGGTCAGTAACGGTCTGTTTAGCTGGGTCAGTAACGGTCTGTTTAGCTGGGTCAGTAACAGTCTGTTTAGCTGGGTCTGTTTAGCTGGGTCAGTAACGGTCTGTTTAGCTGGGTCAGTAACGGTCTGTTTAGCTGGGTCAGTAACAGTCTGTTTAGCTGGGTCTGTTTAGCTGGGTCAGTAACGGTCTGTTTAGCTGGGTCAGTAACGGTCTGTTTAGCTGGGTCAGTAACGGTCTGTTTAGCTGGGTCAGTAACGGTCTGTTTAGCTGGGTCTGTAACGGTCTGTTTAGCTGGGTCTGTAACGGTCTGTTTAGCTGGGTCTGTTTAGCTGGGTCAGTAACGGTCTGTTTAGCTGGGTCTGTAACGGTCTGTTTAGCTGGGTCTGTTTAGCTGGGTCAGTAACGGTCTGTTTAGCTGCGTCAGTAACAGTCTGTTTAGCTGGGTCTGTTTAGCTAGGTCAGTAACAGTCTGTTTAGCTGGGTCTGTTTAGCTGGGTCAGTAACGGTCTGTTTAGCTGGGTCAGTAACGGTCTGTTTAGCTGGGTCTGTTTAGCTGGGTCAGTAACGGTCTGTTTAGCTGGGTCAGTAACGGTCTGTTTAGCTGGGTCTGTTTAGCTGGGTCAGTAACGGCCTGTTTAGCTGGGTCAGTAATGGTCTGTTTAGCTGGGTCAGTAACGGTCTGTTTAGCTGGGTCAGTAACGGTCTGTTTAGCTGGGTCTGTTTAGCTGGGTCTGTTTAGCTGGGTCTGTTTAGCTGGGTCAGTAACGGTCTGTTTAGCTGGGTCAGTAACAGTCTGTTTAGCTGGGTCAGTAACAGTCTGTTTAGCTGGGTCAGTAACGGTCTGTTTAGCTGGGTCTGTTTAGCTGGGTCTGTTTAGCTGGGTCTGTTTAGCTGGGTCAGTAACGGTCTGTTTAGCTGGGTCAGTAATGGTCTGTTTAGCTGGGTCTGTTTAGCTGGGTCAGTAATGGTCTGTTTAGCTGGGTCTGTTTAGCTGGGTCAGTAATGGTCTGTTTAGCTGGGTCTGTTTAGCTGGGTCAGTAACGGGCTGTTTAGCTGGGTCAGTAATAGTCTGTTTAGCTGGGTCTGTTTAGCTGGGTCTGTTTAGCTGGGTCAGTAACGGTCTGTTTAGCTGGGTCAGTAACGGTCTGTTTAGCTGGGTCTGTTTAGCTGGGTCTGTTTAGCTGGGTCAGTAACGGTCTGTTTAGCTGGGTCTGTTTAGCTGGGTCAGTAACGGTCTGTTTAGCTGGGTCAGTAACGGTCTGTTTAGCTGGGTCTGTAACGGTCTGTTTAGCTGGGTCTGTTTAGCTGGGTCTGTTTAGCTGGGTCAGTAACGGTCTGTTTAGCTGGGTCAGTAACGGTCTGTTTAGCTGGGTCAGTAACGGTCTGTTTAGCTGGGTCAGTAACGGTCTGTTTAGCTGGGTCAGTAACGGTCTGTTTAGCTGGGTCTGTTTAGCTGGGTCTGTTTAGCTGGGTCTGTTTAGCTGGGTCTGTTTAGCTGGGTCAGTAATGGTCTGTTTAGCTGGGTCTGTTTAGCTGGGTCAGTAATGGTCTGTTTAGCTGGGTCTGTTTAGCTGGGTCAGTAACGGGCTGTTTAGCTGGGTCAGTAACAGTCTGTTTAGCTGGGTCTGTTTAGCTGGGTCTGTTTAGCTGGGTCAGTAACGGTCTGTTTAGCTGGGTCAGTAACGGTCTGTTTAGCTGGGTCTGTTTAGCTGGGTCAGTAACGGTCTGTTTAGCTGGGTCTGTTTAGCTGGGTCAGTAACGGTCTGTTTAGCTGGGTCAGTAACGGTCTGTTTAGCTGGGTCTGTAACGGTCTGTTTAGCTGGGTCTGTTTAGCTGGGTCTGTTTAGCTGGGTCAGTAACGGTCTGTTTAGCTGGGTCAGTAACGGTCTGTTTAGCTGGGTCTGTTTAGCTGGGTCAGTAACGGTCTGTTTAGCTGGGTCAGTAACGGTCTGTTTAGCTGGGTCAGTAACGGTCTGTTTAGCTGGGTCAGTAACGGTCTGTTTAGCTGGGTCTGTTTAGCTGGGTCTGTTTAGCTGGGTCAGTAACGGTCTGTTTAGCTGGGTCAGTAACGGTCTGTTTAGCTGGGTCAGTAACGGTCTGTTTAGCTGGGTCAGTAACGGTCTGTTTAGCTGGGTCTGTTTAGCTGGGTCAGTAACGGTCTGTTTAGCTGGGTCAGTAACGGTCTGTTTAGCTGGGTCTGTTTAGCTGGGTCAGTAACGGTCTGTTTAGCTGGGTCAGTAACGGTCTGTTTAGCTGGGTCAGTAACGGTCTGTTTAGCTGGGTCAGTAACGGTCTGTTTAGCTGGGTCAGTAACGGTCTGTTTAGCTGGGTCTGTTTAGCTGGGTATGTTTAGCTGGGTCAGTAATGGTCTGTTTAGCTGGGTCTGTTTAGCTGGGTCAGTAATGGTCTGTTTAGCTGGGTCAGTAATGGTCTGTTTAGCTGGGTCAGTAACGGTCTGTTTAGCTGGGTCTGTTTAGCTGGGTCAGTAATGGTCTGTTTAGCTGGGTCTGTTTAGCTGGGTCTGTTTAGCTGGGTCAGTTTAGCTGGGTCAGTAATGGTCTGTTTAGCTGGGTCTGTTTAGCTGGGTCAGTAATGGTCTGTTTAGCTGGGTCTGTTTAGCTGGGTCTGTTTAGGGTCGCTTTAGCTGGGTCTGTTTAGCTGGGTCAGTAACGGTCTGTTTAGCTGGGTCAGTAACGGTCTGTTTAGCTGGGTCAGTAACGGTCTGTTTAGCTGGGTCTGTTTAGCTGGGTCTGTAATGGTCTGTTTAGCTGGGTCAGTAACGGTCTGTTTAGCTGGGTCAGTAATGGTCTGTTTAGCTGGGTCAGTAATGGTCTGTTTAGCTGGGTCTGTTTAGCTGGGTCAGTAACGGTCTGTTTAGCTGGGTCTGTTTAGCTGGGTCTGTAATGGTCTGTTTAGCTGGGTCAGTAACGGTCTGTTTAGCTGGGTCAGTAATGGTCTGTTTAGCTGGGTCAGTAATGGTCTGTTTAGCTGGGTCTGTTTAGCTGGGTCAGTAACGGTCTGTTTAGCTGGGTCAGTAACGGTCTGTTTAGCTGGGTCTGTTTAGCTGGGTCAGTAATGGTCTGTTTAGCTGGGTCTGTTTAGCTGGGTCAGTAACGGTCTGTTTAGCTGGGTCTGTTTAGCTGGGTCTGTTTAGCTGGGTCAGTAACGGTCTGTTTAGCTGGGTCAGTAACGGTCTGTTTAGCTGGGTCTGTAACGGTCTGTTTAGCTGGGTCTGTTTAGCTGGGTCTGTTTAGCTGGGTCTGTTTAGCTGGGTCTGTTTAGCTGGGTCAGTAACGGTCTGTTTAGCTGGGTCAGTAACGGTCTGTTTAGCTGGGTCTGTTTAGCTGGGTCAGTAATGGTCTGTTTAGCTGGGTCAGTAATGGTCTGTTTAGCTGGGTCAGTAATGGTCTGTTTAGCTGGGTCAGTAACGGTCTGTTTAGCTGGGTCTGTTTAGCTGGGTCAGTAATGGTCTGTTTAGCTGGGTCTGTTTAGCTGGGTCAGTAACGGTCAGTTTAGCTGGGTCTGTTTAGCTGGGTCAGTAACGGTCTGTTTAGCTGGGTCAGTAACGGTCTGTTTAGCTGGGTCTGTTTAGCTGGGTCTGTTTAGCTGGGTCAGTAACGGTCTGTTTAGCTGGGTCAGTAATGGTCTGTTTAGCTGGGTCTGTTTAGCTGGGTCAGTAATGGTCTGTTTAGCTGGGTCAGTAATGGTCTGTTTAGCTGGGTCAGTAACGGTCTGTTTAGCTGGGTCTGTTTAGCTGGGTCAGTAATGGTCTGTTTAGCTGGGTCTGTTTAGCTGGGTCAGTAACGGTCAGTTTAGCTGGGTCTGTTTAGCTGGGTCAGTAATGGTCTGTTTAGCTGGGTCTGTTTAGCTGGGTCTGTTTAGCTGGGTCAGTAACGGTCTGTTTAGCTGGGTCAGTAACGGTCTGTTTAGCTGGGTCTGTTTTAGCTGGGTCTGTTTTGGCCAGCTCTCCCGCTATCTCTCTCAGAATGACCTTCTTGATCCAAATCAGTCAGGTTTCAAGACTAGTCATTCAACTGAGACTGCTCTTCTCTGTATCACGGAGGCGCTCCGCACTGCTAAAGCTAACTCTCTCTCCTCTGCTCTCATCCTTCTAGACCTATCGGCTGCCTTCGATACTGTGAACCATCAGATCCTCCTCTCCACCCTCTCCGAGTTGGGCATCTCCGGCGCGGCCCACGCTTGGATTGCGTCCTACCTGACAGGTCGCTCCTACCAGGTGGCGTGGCGAGAATCCGTCTCCTCACCACGTGCTCTCACCACTGGTGTCCCCCAGGGCTCTGTTCTAGGCCCTCTCCTATTCTCGCTATACACCAAGTCACTTGGCTCTGTCATAACCTCACATGGTCTCTCCTATCATTGCTATGCAGACGACACACAATTAATCTTCTCCTTTCCCCCTTCTGACGACCAGGTGGCGAATCGCATCTCTGCATGTCTGGCAGACATATCAGTGTGGATGACGGATCATCACCTCAAGCTGAACCTCGGCAAGACGGAGCTACTCTTCCTCCCGGGAAGGACTGCCCGTTCCATGATCTCGCCATCACGGTTGACAACTCCATTGTGTCCTCGTCCCAGAGCGCTAAGAACCTTGGCGTGATCCTGGACAACACCCTGTCGTTCTCAAATAACATCAAGGCGGTGGCCCGTTCCTGTAGGTTCATGCTCTACAACATCCGCAGAGTACGACCCTGCCTCACACAGGAAGCGGCGCAGGTCCTAATCCAGGCACTTGTCATCTCCCGTCTGGATTACTGCAACTTGCTGTTGGCTGGGCTCCCTGCCTGTGCCATTAAACCCCTACAACTCATCCAGAACGCCGCAGCCCGTCTGGTGTTCAACCTTCCCAAGTTCTCTCACGTCACCCGCTCCTCCGCTCTCTCCACTGGCTTCCAGTTGAAGCTCGCATCCGCTACAAGACCATGGTGCTTGCCTACGGAGCTGTGAGGGGAACGGCACCTCACTACCTCCAGGCTCTGATCAGGCCCTACACCCAAACAAGGGCACTGCGTTCATCCACCTCTGGCCTGCTCGCCTCCCTACCACTGAGGAAGTACAGTTCCCGCTCAGCCCAGTCAAAACTGTTCGCTGCTCTGGCCCCCAATGGTGGAACAAACTCCCTCACGACGCCAGGACAGCGGAGTCAATCACCACCTTCCGGAGACACCTGAAACCCCACCTCTTTAAGGAATACCTAGGATAGGATAAAGTAATCCTTCTCCCCTCCCCCCCTTAAAAGACCTAGATGCACTATTGTAAAGTGGCTGTTCCACTGGATGTCATAAGGTGAAAGCACCAATTTGTAAGTCGCTCTGGATAAGAGCGTCTGCTAAATGACTTAAATGTAAATGTAAATGTAGCTGGGTCTGTAATGGTCTGTTTAGCTGGGTCAGTAACGGTCTGTTTAGCTGGGTCAGTAATGGTCTGTTTAGCTGGGTCTGTTTAGCTGGGTCAGTAACGGTCTGTTTAGCTGGGTCAGTAACGGTCTGTTTAGCTGGATCTGTTTAGCTGGGTCTGTTTAGCTGGGTCAGTAATGGTCTGTTTAGCTGGGTCTGTTTAGCTGGGTCAGTAACGGCCTGTTTAGCTGGGTCTGTTTAGCTGGGTCAGTAACGGCCTGTTTAGCTGGGTCTGTTTAGCTGGGTCAGTAACGGTCTGTTTAGCTGGGTCAGTAACGGTCTGTTTAGCTGGGTCAGTAACGGTCTGTTTAGCTGGGTCAGTAATGGTCTGTTTAGCTGGGTCTGTTTAGCTGGGTCAGTAACAGTAACTGTTGATCACACTGAGAGTTTACTGTATTTTACAGTTGGAGAATCAGCAACTGTTATCTTTCCTCCCGAATAACTTCAAGGTTACTGGACATACAAGCGTTCATATTAACACTGATTTGCAGTGATATGCATTTTGAGAGGCAAACACTTCCATAGTTCGATTTCAGTAGCCTGTCTAACTAGTCAAAGCAGAAATAGGGCTTTAGTCGTGAAACATTGAGACTATTTCCATGACGAAGAAGAGTATCGGAGAGAATAATCTTTCCTCCTCACTGGCTCCATATGTGTTTACTGGACAAGCAGTCCACCCCAGAAGGAGTCATAACAAACACTTATATGGTTGCTATGAAAGTCTGTGCGTGCCATCGATCATATCTGTAGACAGCACTGTGTTCAAGGGGAATTTCACCCTGGGGAAAATTTGGGCTTGTTTTCATAATGTCTGAGGCATTTCTATGACAGTGAGATGAATGTTTCGCACACAATTGCCCAGGAGGAATGCAGGTCTGAGTGATGGCTTTTGGAAGGCAGGTCAGGGTGATGATGGCTTTTGGAAGGCAGGTCAGGGTGATGATGGCTTCTGGAAGGCAGGTCAGGGTGATGATGGCTTCTGGAAGGCAGGTCAGGGTGATGATGGCTTCTGGAAGGCAGGTCAGGGTGATGATGGCTTCTGGAAGGCAGGTCAGGGTGATTATGGCTTCTGGAAGGCAGGTCAGGGTGATTATGGCTTCTGGAAGGCAGGTCAGGGTGGTGATGGCTTCTGGAAGGCAGGTCAGGGTGGTGATGGCTTCTGGAAGGCAGGTCAGGGTGGTGATGGCTTCTGGAAGGCAGGTCAGGGTGGTGATGGCTTCTGGAAGGCAGGTCAGGGTGGTGATGGCTTCTGGAAGGCAGGTTAGGGTGATGATGGCTTCTGGAAGGCAGGTTAGGGTGATGATGGCTTCTGGAAGGCAGGTTAGGGTAGGGTGATGATGGCTTCTGGAAGGCAGGTTAGGGTAGGGTGATGATGGCTTCTGGAAGGCAGGTCAGGGTGAGGATGGCTTCTGGAAGGCAGGTCAGGGTGATGATGGCTTCTGGAAGGCAGGTCAGGGTGATGATGGCTTCTGGAAGGCAGGTCAGGGTAGGGTGATGATGGCTTCTGGAAGGCAGGTCAGGGTAGGGTGATGATGGCTTCTGGAAGGCAGGTCAGGGTAGGGTGATGATGGCTTCTGGAAGGCAGGTCAGGGTAGGGTGAGGATGGCGGCTTTTGGAAGGCAGGTCAGGGTGATGGCGGCTTCTGGAAGGCAGGTCAGGGTGATGGCGGCTTCTGGAAGGCAGGTCAGGGTGATGGCGGCTTTTGGAAGGCAGGTCAGGGTGATGATGGCTTTTGGAAGGCAGGTCAGGGTGATGATGGCTTCTGGAAGGCAGGTCAGGGTGATGATGGCTTCTGGAAGGCAGGTCAGGGTAGGGTGAGGATGGCGGCTTTTGGAAGGCAGGTCAGGGTGATGGCGGCTTCTGGAAGGCAGGTCAGGGTGATGGCGGCTTCTGGAAGGCAGGTCAGGGTGATGATGGCTTTTGGAAGGCAGGTCAGGGTGATGATGGCTTCTGGAAGGCAGGTCAGGGTGATGATGGCTTCTGGAAGGCAGGTCAGGGTGATGATGGCTTCTGGAAGGCAGGTCAGGGTGGTGATGGCTTCTGGAAGGCAGGTCAGGGTGATGATGGCTTCTGGAAGGCAGGTCAGGGTGATGATCTCTTAATGCATGTATTCCTGCTTTGTGGCATTTCCCAAAGGCTCTATGTGATACTGATGGCTTCTGGAAGGCAGGTCAGGGTGGTGATGGCTTCTGGAAGGCAGGTTAGGGTGATGATGGCTTCTGGAAGGCAGGTTAGGGTAGGGTGATGATGGCTTCTGGAAGGCAGGTTAGGGTAGGGTGATGATGGCTTCTGGAAGGCAGGTCAGGGTGATGATGGCTTCTGGAAGGCAGGTCAGGGTGATGATGGCTTCTGGAAGGCAGGTCAGGGTGGTGATGGCTTCTGGAAGGCAGGTCAGGGTAGGGTGAGGATGGCGGCTTTTGGAAGGCAGGTCAGGGTGATGGCGGCTTCTGGAAGGCAGGTCATGGTGATGGCGGCTTCTGGAAGGCAGGTCAGGGTGATGATGGCTTCTGGAAGGCAGGTCAGGGTAGGGTGAGGATGGCGGCTTTTGGAAGGCAGGTCAGGGTGATGGCGGCTTCTGGAAGGCAGGTCAGGGTGATGGCGGCTTCTGGAAGGCAGGTCAGGGTGATGATGGCTTTTGGAAGGCAGGTCAGGGTGATGATGGCTTTTGGAAGGCAGGTCAGGGTGATGATGGCTTCTGGAAGGCAGGTCAGGGTGATGATGGCTTCTGGAAGGCAGGTCAGGGTGATGATGGCTTCTGGAAGGCAGGTCAGGGTGATGATGGCTTCTGGAAGGCAGGTCAGGGTGGTGATGGCTTCTGGAAGGCAGGTCAGGGTGATGATGGCTTCTGGAAGGCAGGTTAGGGTGATGATGGCTTCTGGAAGGCAGGTCAGGGTGATGATGGCTTCTGGAAGGCAGGTCAGGGTGATGATGGCTTCTGGAAGGCAGGTCAGGGTGATGATCTCTTAATGCATGTATTCCTGCTTTGTGGCATTTCCCAAAGGCTCTATGTGATACTGATCACACTATACGTTTTTAGATGTGGTTGTCCTTGTTCAATATAGCGATTGGACTTACAGAGGGGCAAAAAAGTATTTAGTCAACCACCAATTGTGCAAGTTCTCCCACTTAAAAAGACGAGAGAGGCCTGTAATTTTCATCATAGGTACACTTCAACTATGACAGACAAAATGAGAAAGAAATACTTATTTTCCACCATAATTTGCAAATAAATTCATTAAAAATCCTACAATGTGATTTTCTGGATTTTTTTTCTCATTTTGTCTGAACCTGGAGAAGAGTCCCCTCGGCCAGCTGGTTCTGGGGCTCTGTTCACAAACACAAATGGACCCAACAGAGCCCCAGGCAAGCAACACAATTAGACCCAACCAAATTATGTGAATGCAAAAAGATACTATTTGACATTGTTTTTTTGGGGTTGATTCTTTTCAGAGAAAATTGAAATGCTATTTGGCCCTAAACCGAAATGACACAGTAGCAGCATACCTGACCATTGTAACTGACCCAAACTTAAGGAAAGCTTTGGCTATGTACAGACTCAGTGAGCATAGCCTTGCTATTGAGAGAGGTCACCATAAGCAGACTGTCTTCTCTTGAGAGCCCGGATTGTGTGCCCAATGTCCACAAAATGAGGTGGAAACTGAGCTACACTTCCTAACCTCCTGCCCAATGTATGACCATATTAGAGACTTATTTCCCACAGATTACACAGACACACAGAGAATTAGAAAACAAACCAAAACATTGATAAGCTCCCATATCTGTTAGGTGAAGTGGCATCACAGCAGCGAGATGTGTGACCTGTTGCCATGAGAAATAGGCAATCAGTGAAGAACAAACATTGTAAATACCACCAATATTTATCTTCCCCCACTATTCCTACTACAACTATTTGCACATTGCTAAAACACTGTACATCGTAGATAATATAAGACTTGAAATGTCTCTTATTAAAAAAAAAATTGAGTGCAATGTTTTACTGTTCATGTTAGTTTTATGTTTATGTTGTAAAAATGTGTTCTTCTCACTTTTGTTTATTTATTTCACTTGCTTTGGCAATGTAAACATGTTTCCCATGCCAATAAAGCCCCTTTTCAATTGGAAGAGAGTGAGAATAGACAGACGGGGAGAGAGAGAAGATGGAGAGAGTCAGACTGCAGGCTGAGAGAAGGAGAGCAACTCATTGCCAGTCCAACTCACCCCAGCCAAACTCATCGCTCACTCTTTACCCCACCACGGTGGCTTTAGTTTGTTGCCAAAATGTGTTTTCACTTTTGTTGAAACAATGTACATGTGTCCTAGATTTTCCTTTTTGTTTGTGCTTTCCAAGACCAGATTTTATTAGAGTTTAGCATACTTGTACAGTGAAAATTCTTCTGGTTCACAATTGAATTGCTTGTGTGTTGTGAAGTTGCCGCGTGCCTGAACATGTACATGCATACAGTATCATGTGTTTATGTTCCAGACATGAGGCTAGCGTGTCCAACTGTAACTCCATCCTTCCTAGAGAAGATGCCATACAGTATCATGTTTGTTCCCCTTCCTCCCTAGAGAAGATACCATACAGTATCATGTAGGTTCCCCTTCCTCCCTAGAGAAGATACCATACAGTATCATGTATTTATGTTCCCCTCCTCCCTAGAGAAGATACCATACAGTATCATGTATTTATGTTCCCCTCCTCCCTAGAGAAGATACCATACAGTATCATGTAGGTTCCCCTTCCTTCCTAGAGAAGATACCATACAGTATCATGTAGGTTCCCCTTCCTTCCTAGAGAAGATACCATACAGTATCATGTAGGTTCCCCTTCCTTCCTAGAGAAGATACCATACAGTATCATGTAGGTTCCCCTTCCTTCCTAGAGAAGATACCATACAGTATCATGTAGGTTCCCCTTCCTTCCTAGAGAAGATACCATACAGTATCATGTAGGTTCCCCTTCCTTCCTAGAGAAGATACCATACAGTATCATGTAGGTTCCCCTTCCTTCCTAGAGAAGATACCATACAGTATCATGTTTGTTCCCCTTCCTTCCCAGAGAAGATACCATACAGTATCATGTAGGTTCCCCTTCCTTCCTAGAGAAGATACCATACAGTATCATGTAGGTTCCCCTTCCTTCCCAGAGAAGATACCATACAGTATCATGTAGGTTCCCCTTCCTCCCTAGAGAAGATACCATACAGTATCATGTTTATTCCCCTTCCTTCCCAGAGAAGATACCATACAGTATCATGTAGGTTCCCCTTCCTTCCTAGAGAAGATACCATACAGTATCATGTAGGTTCCCCTTCCTTCCTAGAGAAGATACCATACAGTATCATGTAGGTTCCCCTTCCTTCCTAGAGAAGATACCATACAGTATCATGTAGGTTCCCCTTCCTTCCTAGAGAAGATACCATACAGTATCATGTAGGTTCCCCTTTCTTCCTAGAGAAGATACCATACAGTATCATGAAGGTTCCCCTTCCTTCCTAGAGAAGATACCATACAGTATCATGTTTGTTCCCCTTCCTTCCCAGAGAAGATACCATACAGTATCATGTAGGTTCCCCTTCCTTCCTAGAGAAGATACCATACAGTATCATGTAGGTTCCCCTTCCTTCCCAGAGAAGATACCATACAGTATCATGTAGGTTCCCCTTCCTCCCTAGAGAAGATACCATACAGTATCATGTTTATTCCCCTTCCTTCCCAGACAAGATACCATACAGTATCATGTAGGTTCCCCTTCCTTCCTAGAGAAGATACCATACAGTATCATGTAGGTTCCCCTTCCTTCCTAGAGAAGATACCATACAGTATCATGTAGGTTCCCCTTCCTTCCTAGAGAAGATACCATACAGTATCATGTAGGTTCCCCTTCCTTCCTAGAGAAGATACCATACAGTATAATGTAGGTTCCCCTTCCTTCCTAGAGAAGATACCATACAGTATCATGTAGGTTCCCCTTCCTTCCTAGAGAAGATACCATACAGTATCATGTAGGTTCCCCTTCCTTCCTAGAGAAGATACCATACAGTATCATGTAGGTTCCCCTTCCTTCCTAGAGAAGATACCATACAGTATCATGTAGGTTCCCCTTCCTTCCTAGAGAAGATACCATACAGTATCATGTAGGTTCCCCTTCCTAGAGAAGATACCATACAGTATCATGTAGGTTCCCCTTCCTTCCTAGAGAAGATACCATACAGTATCATGTAGGTTCCCCTTCCTTCCTAGAGAAGATACCATACAGTATCATGTTTGTTCCCCTTCCTTCCCAGAGAAGATACCATACAGTATCATGTAGGTTCCCCTTCCTCCCTAGAGAAGATACCATACAGTATCATGTTTATTCCCCTTCCTTCCCAGAGAAGATACCATACAGTATCATGTATGTTCCCCTCCTCCCTAGAGAAGATACCATACAGTATCATGTAGGTTCCCCTTCCTTCCTAGAGAAGATACCATACAGTATCATGTTTGTTCCCCTTCCTTCCCAGAGAAGATACCATACAGTATCATGTAGGTTCCCCTTCCTTCCTAGAGAAGATACCATACAGTATCATGTAGGTTCCCCTTCCTTCCTAGAGAAGATACCATGCAGTATCATGTAGGTTCCCCTTCCTTCCTAGAGAAGATACCATACAGTATCATGTAGGTTCCCCTTCCTTCCTAGAGAAGATACCATACAGTATCATGTATGTTCCCCTCCTCCCTAGAGAAGATACCATACAGTATCATGTAGGTTCCCCTTCCTTCCTAGAGAAGATACCATACAGTATCATGTTTGTTCCCCTTCCTTCCCAGAGAAGATACCATACAGTATCATGTAGGTTCCCCTTCCTCCCTAGAGAAGATACCATACAGTATCATGTTTATTCCCCTTCCTTCCCAGAGAAGATACCATACAGTATCATGTAGGTTCCCCTTCCTTCCTAGAGAAGATACCATACAGTATCATGTAGGTTCCCCTTTCTTCCTAGAGAAGATACCATACAGTATCATGTAGGTTCCCCTTCCTTCCTAGAGAAGATACCATACAGTATCATGTAGGTTCCCCTTCCTTCCTAGAGAAGATACCATACAGTATCATGTAGGTTCCCCTTTCTTCCTAGAGAAGATACCATACAGTATCATGTAGGTTCCCCTTCCTTCCTAGAGAAGATACCATACAGTATCATGTAGGTTCCCCTTCCTTCCTAGAGAAGATACCATACAGTATCATGTAGGTTCCCCTTCCTTCCTAGAGAAGATACCATACAGTATCATGTAGGTTCCCCTTCCTTCCTAGAGAAGATACCATACAGTATCATGTAGGTTCCCCTTCCTTCCTAGAGAAGATACCATACAGTATCATGTAGGTTCCCCTTCCTTCCTAGAGAAGATACCATACAGTATCATGTAGGTTCCCCTTCCTTCCTAGAGAAGATACCATACAGTATCATGTAGGTTCCCCTTCCTTCCTAGAGAAGATACCATACAGTATCATGTAGGTTCCCCTTCCTTCCTAGAGAAGATACCATACAGTATCATGTAGGTTCCCCTTCCTTCCTAGAGAAGATACCATACAGTATCATGTAGGTTCCCCTTCCTTCCTAGAGAAGATACCATACAGTATCATGTAGGTTCCCCTTCCTTCCTAGAGAAGATACCATACAGTATCATGTAGGTTCCCCTTCCTTCCCAGAGAAGATACCATACAGTATCATGTAGGTTCCCCTTCCTTCCTAGAGAAGATACCATACAGTATCATGTAGGTTCCCCTTCCTTCCTAGAGAAGATACCATGTGATGTGAAGTTGCTCTGACTAGTAATAGAGGTTCTCTGTTATGAATGCTTGACTGTTTGTTTAATTTCTAACAGTGGAATGTAAATCTGGACAGAGACCTGCTGTTTTTCTATAATGTTTCTAAAAAACTAGACAGTACAGGGACAGTGGACAGGTCTCTGTGGAGACTTGGCTCTGTCTCTACACTAGACAGTACAGGGACAGTGGACAGGTCTCTGTGGAGACTTGGCTCTGTCTCTACACTAGACAGTACAGGGACAGTGGACAGGTCTCTGTGGAGACTTGGCTCTGTCTCTACACTAGACAGTACAGGGACAGTGGACAGGTCTCTGTGGAGACTTGGCTCTGTCTCTACACTAGACAGTACAGGGACAGTGGACAGGTCTCTGTGGAGACTTGGCTCTGTCTCTACACTAGACAGTACAGGGACAGTGGACAGGTCTCTGTGGAGACTTGGCTCTGTCTCTACACTAGACAGTACAGGGACAGTGGACAGGTCTCTGTGGAGACTTGGCTCTGTCTCTACACTAGACAGTACAGGGACAGTGGACAGGTCTCTAGAGACTTGGCTCTGTCTCTACACTAGACAGTACAGGGACAGTGGACAGGTCTCTGTGGAGACTTGGCTCTGTCTCTACACTAGACAGTACAGGGACAGTGGACAGGTCTCTGTGGAGACTTGGCTCTGTCTCTACACTAGACAGTACAGGGACAGTGGACAGGTCTCTGTGGAGACTTGGCTCTGTCTCTACACTAGACAGTACAGGGACAGTGGACAGGTCTCTGTGGAGACTTGGCTCTGTCTCTACACTAGACAGTACAGGGACAGTGGACAGGTCTCTAGAGACTTGGCTCTGTCTCTACACTAGACAGTACAGGGACAGTGGACAGGTCTCTGTGGAGACTTGGCTCTGTCTCTACACTAGACAGTACAGGGACAGTGGACAGGTCTCTGTGGAGACTTGGCTCTGTCTCTACACTAGACAGTACAGGGACAGTGGACAGGTCTCTGTGGAGACTTGGCTCTGTCTCTACACTAGACAGTACAGGGACAGTGGACAGGTCTCTGTGGAGACTTGGCTCTGTCTCTACACTAGACAGTACAGGGACAGTGGACAGGTCTCTGTGGAGACTTGGCTCTGTCTCTACACTAGACAGTACAGGGACAGTGGACAGGTCTCTGTGGAGACTTGGCTCTGTCTCTACACTAGACAGTACAGGGACAGTGGACAGGTCTCTAGAGACTTGGCTCTGTCTCTACACTAGACAGTACAGGGACAGTGGACAGGTCTCTGTGGAGACTTGGCTCTGTCTCTACACTAGACAGTACAGGGACAGTGGACAGGTCTCTGTGGAGACTTGGCTCTGTCTCTACACTAGACAGTACAGGGACAGTGGACAGGTCTCTGTGGAGACTTGGCTCTGTCTCTACACTAGACAGTACAGGGACAGTGGACAGGTCTCTGTGGAGACTTGGCTCTGTCTCTACACTAGACAGTACAGGGACAGTGGACAGGTCTCTGTGGAGACTTGGCTCTGTCTCTACACTAGACAGTACAGGGACAGTGGACAGGTCTCTGTGGAGACTTGGCTCTGTCTCTACACTAGACAGTACAGGGGCAGTGGACAGGTCTCTGTGGAGACTTGGCTCTGTCTCTACACTAGACAGTACAGGGACAGTGGACAGGTCTCTGTGGAGACTTGGCTCTGTCTCTACACTAGACAGTACAGGGACAGTGGACAGGTCTCTAGAGACTTGGCTCTGTCTCTACACTAGACAGTACAGGGACAGTGGACAGGTCTCTGTGGAGACTTGGCTCTGTCTCTACACTAGACAGTACAGGGACAGTGGACAGGTCTCTGTGGAGACTTGGCTCTGTCTCTACACTAGACAGTACAGGGACAGTGGACAGGTCTCTGTGGAGACTTGGCTCTGTCTCTACAATAGACAGTACAGGGACAGTGGACAGGTCTCTGTGGAGACTTGGTTCTGTCTCTACACTAGACAGTACAGGGACAATGGACAGGTCTCTGTGGAGACTTGGTTCTGTCTCTACACTAGACAGTACAGGGACAGTGGACAGGTCTCTGTGGAGACTTGGTTCTGTCTGTGAAAACTATGAAAACCTCAGCTCTGAGAACAACATACTGTATCTTGTCAGTAGTTTATTGTATTGACTTGGTTGTCTGGTGTGTGTGCGCGTGTGTTGCAGGAGCTGTGTCAGTGTCGTCCATCCGACGGGAATTGTTCATGTTGTAAAGAGTGTATGCTCTGTCTGGGGACACTGTGGGAGGAATGCTGTGACTGTGTTGGTGAGTACTGTGTGTGTGTGTGTGTGTGTGTGTTGGTAAGTCACATCTCAAACAGTACAATATGTGTGTTTATTCATGAAACACAACAATACCTCAGCTCAGTCAAAAACGATACGGTGGTTACCATAGTTACCAGCCTCCTCAATTAGACAGGAATGTCTGTGGAGTTACTTAAAGGACTGAGTGCACTTGACAAGTTGTTACTTAAAGGACTGAGTGCACTTGACAAGTTGTTACTTAAAGGACTGAGTGCACTTCTGCACAGGTTGGTTTAAAAGTGGACTCGTTATTGGACTCTGAAAATTAAGGGAGCTATACTGAATTATAAACTGGGTGGTTCGAGCCCTGAATGCTGGTTGGCTGACAGCCGTGGTATATCAGACATTATATACTGGGTGGTTCGAGCCCTGAATGCTGTGGTATATCAGACATTATATACTGGGTGGTTCGAGCCCTGAATGCTGGTTGGCTGACAGCCGTGGTATATCAGATTATATACTGGGTGGTTCGAGCCCTGAATGCTGGTTGGCTGACAGCCGTGGTATATCAGACATTATATACTGGGTGGTTCGAGCCCTGAATGCTGGTTGGCTGACAGCCGTGGTATATCAGACATTATATACTGGGTGGTTCGAGCCCTGAATGCTGGTTGGCTGACAGCCGTGGTATATCAGACATTATATACTGGGTGGTTCGAGCCCTGAATGCTGGTTGGCTGACAGCCGTGGTATATCAGACATTATATACTGGGTGGTTCGAGCCCTGAATGCTGGTTGGCTGACAGCCGTGGTATATCGGACATTATATACTGGGTGGTTCGAGCCCTGAATGCTGGTTGGCTGACAGCCGTGGTATATCGGACATTATATACTGGGTGGTTCGAGCCCTGAATGCTGGTTGGCTGACAGCCGTGGTATATCGGACATTATATACTGGGTGGTTCGAGCCCTGAATGCTGGTTGGCTGACAGCCGTGGTATATCGGACATTATATACTGGGTGGTTCGAGCCCTGAATGCTGGTTGGCTGACAGCTGTGGTATATCGGACATTATATACTGGGTGGTTCGAGCCCTGAATGCTGGTTGGCTGACAGCCGTGGTATATCGGACATTATATACTGGGTGGTTCGAGCCCTGAATGCTGGTTGGCTGACAGCCGTGGTATATCAGACATTATATACTGGGTGGTTCGAGCCCTGAATGCTGGTTGGCTGACAGCCGTGGTATATCAGACATTATATACTGGGTGGTTCGAGCCCTGAATGCTGGTTGGCTGACAGCCGTGGTATATCGGACATTATATACTGGGTGGTTCGAGCCCTGAATGCTGGTTGGCTGACAGCCGTGGTATATCAGACATTATATACTGGGTGGTTCGAGCCCTGAATGCTGGTTGGCTGACAGCCGTGGTATATCAGACATTATATACTGGGTGGTTCGAGCCCTGAATGCTGGTTGGCTGACAGCCGTGGTATATCAGACCGTATTGCATTTTATTTTTGTTACTGCTCTAATTATGTTGTAAACTCTCCCTCGTTCTCTCCCTCGTTCTCTCCCCCGTTCTCTCCCCCGTTCTCTCTCAGGGATGTGTAACCCTAAGAACTACAGTGATACTCCAGCCACCTCCAAGAGCACAGTGGAGGAACTCCATCGACCAATCCCCTCGCTGTTCCGAGCCCTCACGGAGGGCGACGCCCCTATCAACATGATGGTGGTGTCCTTTCCCGTTGCCGAGGAACTATCTCACCATGAGAACCTGGTCTCTTTCCTAGAGACGCTTGACGACCAGCACCAGAACATATCGCTCCCCGCCAACAGCATCCACGGCAGCTACGACACTCAAGGTTGCGAAACCATAGAACTAGAATGATTTGGCGTCATTACAGTCGTCATTACAGAGACAGTTGGGCTTCCTTGCAGTGAACACTGTTTAGATGGTGTAAAACAATGAGTGGTTAGTTTACACTTCATTCTAGAAGAAAAAGAAACGCACACCTATTTAGGCGAGGTGCTGGCTAGCGGGAGTAGAAAACTTGAAAATAAAGGAGAGCTGCACACTCTAAATGTAATATCCAACGTTTCGACAGACAAGCTGTCTTCATCAGGGTCTATCGAAGGGTTGGATATTATATTTTGACATCTGAGCTCCTAGAGTGTGCAGCTCTCCTTTATTTTCTAGTTTACACTACATGTCATCCCAACCAGAAGAGAAACACCAAGTCGAATGTTGTTCAGTCTGGAGGGATGATGTTGGTGATGTGAACTGCCTTTTCCTCTTCTCTCCTCATCATCCTCCTCTTCTCTCTCCTCCTCCCCTCCTTCTCCTCCCGTTCTTACTCTTCTCTCTCCTCATCATCATCGTCTCCTCCCGTTCCTCCTCTTCTTTCTCTCTCTCCTCCCGTTCCTCCTCTTTTCTCTCTCTCCTCCTCTTTTCTCTCTCTCCTCCTCTTTTCTCCCGTTCCTCCTCTTCTCTCTCCTCCCGTTCCTCCTCTTCTCTCTCTCTCCTCCCGTTCCTCCTCTTCTCTCTCTCTCCTCCCGTTCCTCCTCTTCTCTCTCTCTCCTCCCGTTCCTCCTCTTCTCTCTCTCTCCTCCCGTTCCTCCTCTTCTCTCTCTCTCCTCCCGTTCCTCCTCTTCTCTCTCTCTCCTCCCGTTCCTCCTCTTCTCTCTCTCTCTCCCGTTCCTCCTCTTCTCTCTCTCTCCTCCCGTTCCTCCTCTTCTCTCTCTCTCCTCCCGTTCCTCCTCTTCTCTCTCTCTCCTCCCGTTCCTCCTCTTCTCTCTCTCTCCTCCCGTTCCTCCTCTTCTCTCTCTCTCTTCCCGTTCCTCCTCTTCTCTCTCTCTCCTCCCGTTCCTCCTCTTCTCTCTCTCTCCTCCCGTTCCTCCTCTTCTCTCTCTCTCCTCCCGTTCCTCCTCTTCTCTCTCTCTCCTCCCGTTCCTCCTCTTCTCTCTCTCTCCTCCCGTTCCTCCTCTTCTCTCTCTCTCTCCCGTTCCTCCTCTTCTCTCTCTCTCCTCCCGTTCCCGTCCTCTCTTCTCTCTCTCTCCTCCCGTTCCTCCTCTTCTCTCTCTCTCCTCCCGTTCCTCCTCTTCTCTCTCTCTCCTCCCGTTCCTCCTCTTCTCTCTCTCTCTCCCGTTCCTCCTCTTCTCTCTCTCTCCTCCCGTTCCTCCTCTTCTCTCTCTCTCTTCCCGTTCCTCCTCTTCTCTCTCTCTCCTCCCGTTCCTCCTCTTCTCTCTCTCTCTCCTCCCGTTCCTCCTCTTCTCTCTCTCTCTCCTCCCGTTCCTCCTCTTCTCTCTCTCTCTCCTCCCATTCCTCCTCTTCTCTCTCTCTCTCTCCTCCCGTTCCTCCTCTTCTCTCTCTCTCTCTCCTCCCGTTCCTCCTCTTTTCTCTCTCTCTCTCTCTCCTCCCGTTCCTCCTCTTTTCTCTCTCTCTCTCTCTCCTCCCGTTCCTCCTCTTTTCTCTCTCTCTCTCTCTCCTCCCGTTCCTCCTCTTTTCTCTCTCTCTCTCTCCTCCCGTTCCCTCCTCTTTCTCTCTCTCTCTCTCCTCCCGTTCCTCCTCTTCTCTCTCTCTCTCTCCTCCCGTTCCTCCTCTTTTCTCTCTCTCTCTCTCCTCCCGTTCCTCCTCTTTTCTCTCTCTCTCTCTCTCCTCCCGTTCCTCCTCTTTTCTCTCTCTCTCTCTCTCCTCCCGTTCCTCCTCTTTTCTCTCTCTCTCTCTCTCCTCCCGTTCCTCCTCTTTTCTCTCTCTCTCTCTCTCCTCCCGTTCCTCCTCTTTTCTCTCTCTCTCTCTCTCCTCCCGTTCCTCCTCTTTTCTCTCTCTCTCTCTCTCTCCTCCCGTTCCTCCTCTCTTATCTGGCTGGGTTATTATTACCTCCTCCTTCTAGTTTCCTCCTCTCCTCTCTCTGGTTTGGTCCTGAACCTTTGATCCAGCTGTTATAGAAAAAAAGACACTGCACTCATGAGTTTCCTGAGACCCCATATTGGTTAAATATGAGAGCGTTGGTTGGTTCCCACCACAGTGCCCAGCTGTTAACTCATTAGAAACACCAGAAGTGCGTCCCAATTGGCACCCTAGTCCCTATGTAGTGAACCACTTTTGACCAGGGCCCAATGAAAAGTAGTGCACTGCATAGGGAATAGGGTGCCAATTGGGACGCAATCTAGAACACATGGTCACACTTAGTGTTAGCAGCACACCCATTGTCCTCAGTCATAAAATCAAACCCTAAGGAAAACATTGGAAAGTTAATGATGACCGCTTTTAGCAGGTATCTACTTACTACGGATATAAATATGTTTTCATGGGATTTACTAGTTATGGTTTAAAGATGTGGTTACTGAGAGAGCTGACCAGTGCCCTATTTTTTTCTCTGTATCCCTCCACCTTCGCCAGATAACATGTGTACGGTGGTCTACTTTGACGACTGCGTATCCATCCGCCAGTGTAAACTATACTGTGAGTCGATGGGAGGGTCGAAGTACCGCTGGTTCCACAACGCCTGCTGTCAGTGCATCGGCCCGGAGTGTCTGGACTACGGCAGCAAGGCTGTTAAGTGCATGAACTGTCTGTTCTGAAGACTGATGGCTCCATGGTGGTGGAGACTGGCACCAAAAATATGGACCAAAACAATGGGTGGCTCCAGAGAGGGGCTACACGATGCTGAAGCCTCCTCAAAAATAGCCTAGTCCCCCCCAAAAAAAATATTGTATTAGTACATCATATATGACAGGACCCCTTAAGCTTCCCCTTAAGCTTCCCCCTTAGCTTGCCCTTAGCTTACCCCTTAGCTTGCCCCTTAGCGTACCCCTTAGCTTGCCCCTTAGCTTGCCCCTTAGCTTGCCCCTTAGCTTGCCCTTAGCTTGCCCTTAGCTTACCCCTTAGCTTGCCCCTTAGCTTACCCCTTAGCTTGCCCCTTAGCTTGCCCCTTAGCTTGCCCTTAGCTTGCCCCTTAGCTTGCCCCTTAGCTTGCCCCTTAGCTTACCCCTTAGCTTGCCCCTTAGCTTGCCCCCCCTTAGCTTGCCCCTTAGCTTGCCCCTTAGCTTCCCCCTTAGCTTCCCCCTTAGCCTCCCCTTAAGCTTCCCCAATGAAAAGTTTCTGTTGCCACCGCTGACCCAACATGAGAAGACTGACTGACGAGGTCCAATATTCATTGTAACCATCAGAGCTAGCTGACTGAATTTATGAATTTACCTCGGATGTGTGTTTTCTTTCATGAGAGTGAATGACGTCAAATATTTTCCTTCTTACTGATTAATTTTTTTATCATTCTTTTATTCTGTGTATATTATATTATATATTATTATATTATATTTTAGATGTTTTAAAAAAAAAAAAAATGCTGTCATGTTTTTAATTTTTTACAATAATCTTGCCAAAAAAAATGCTGTTTGTTGACTTGGTTTGTATTAAGTTGAACCTTTTTTCTACTCTGGTGTAATATAACAATATAAACTTCACGTTATTTCACAGAACAAGACTTAACCAAAATTGTTTTGGAATGGATTGACATCTACTTCAGACCAAGAGTTTGTACACAGTATAATTTAATCATTTAAATGGCACTTCTTTTCTCAATAAACAAATCAGGCTGTTAGCTAGCTAACCAATCTTTAAAAATAAAAAAGTGAATTACTGGCTATAGTTTTAAGACGACTACAGTGTGTGTCTTAGGTGTCCAGTCTCCCGCTCTTAATCGTAGTGGTATTGTGACAGGAAG
Source organism: Oncorhynchus nerka (assembly GCF_034236695.1). NCBI lineage: Eukaryota > Metazoa > Chordata > Actinopteri > Salmoniformes > Salmonidae > Oncorhynchus > Oncorhynchus nerka. Next base: position 164,178 of record NW_027040460.1, read on the forward strand.
CGCATCATTTCCTGTTAGTACACCATTCTGGTCCACACGCGTTTCAGCAAAACGGAACCAGTGTGTACTGTGGTGGTGTTTTCACTGCTGCACACGCACACATTGAGTCACGCACACACACACATTGAGTCACGCACACACACACACACATTGAGTCACGCACACACACACACACACATTGAGTCACGCACACACACACGCACACATTGAGTCATGCACACATTGAGTCACGCACGCACACACACACATTGAGTCACACACACACACACACATTGAGTCACACACACACACATTGAGTCACGCACACACACACACACATTGAGTCACGCACACACACACACACACATTGAGTCACGCACACACACACACACACATTGAGTCACGCACACACACACACACATTGAGTCACGCACACACACACACATTGAGTCACGCACACACACACACACACACATTGAGTCACGCACACACACACACACACACATTGAGTCACGCACACACACACACATTGAGTCACGCACACACACACACATTGAGTCACGCACACACACACACACATTGAGTCACGCACGCACACACACACACATTGAGTCACGCACACACACATTGAGTCACGCACACACACATTGAGTCACGCACGCCAAAACACACACACTGAGTCACGCACGCACACACACACACACACACACACATTGAGTCACACACACACACACACACATTGAGTCACGCACACACACACACACACACATTGCGTCACGCACACACACACACATTGAGTCACGCACGCACACACACATTGAGTCACGCACGCACACACACACACATTGAGTCACGCACACACACACACACACATTGAGTCACGCACGTAAACACACGCACACCTCTCCTATTTTTATTTGATTTCTTTAGTGCCAGAGAAGTTTGGGTATGTCTGTCACTGATGCTGTGCTTTAACTGGCCAGAAACAAACAGTAGACTGTGGATGTGTCTGTCTTTATTGATATCGAATCACACAGAACACCTCACAGCTGCGGAGGTTGTTAGATCTGTAGAAGTAGTTGTTAAATAAACAACACAAGACACGATGAAGACCACCTTTCGAGTACAAGCTGACAGCCATTTTCAAAATGTATCTGATCAAATATAAATATTATAGCTATTAATATGGTTGAACTTTACAGTTGAAGTCAGAAGTTTACATACACCTTAGCCACGTACATTTAATCTCCGTTTTTCACAATTCTTGACATTTAATCTGAGTAAAAAATCCCTGTCTGAGGTCAGGTAGGATCACCACTTTATTTTAAGAATGTGAGATGTCAGAATAATAGTAGAGAGAATTATTTATTTCAGCTTTTATTTATTTCATAACATTCCCAGTGGGTCAGAAGTTTACATACACTCAATTAGTATTTGGTAGCATTGCCTTTAAATTGTTTAACTTGGGTCAAACGTTTCGGGTAGCCTTCCGCAAGCTTCCCACAATAAGTTGGGTGAATTTTGTCCCATTCTCCTGACAGAGCTGGTGTAACTGAGTCAGGTTTGTAGGCCTCCTTGCTCACACACACTTTTTCAGTCCTGCCTACATATTTTCTATGGGATTGAGTTCAGGGCTTTGTGATGGCCACTCCAATACCTTAACTTTGTTGTCCTTAAGCCATTTTGCCACAACTTTGGAAGTATACTTGGGGTCATTGTCCATTTGGAAGACCCATTTGCGACCAAGCTTTAACTTCCTAACTGATGTCTTGAGATGTTGCTTCAATATATCCACATTTTCCTCCCTCATGATGCCATCTATATTGTGAAGTGCACCAGTCCCTCCTGCAGCAAAGCACCCCCACAACATGATGCTGGCTGCCACCCCCGTGCTTCACGATTGGGATGGTGTTCTTCGGCTTGCAAGCCTCCCCCTTTTTCCTCCAAACATAACGATGGTCATTATGGCCAAACGGTTCAATTTTTGTTTTATCAGAACAGAGGACATTTCTCCAAAAAGTACAATCTTTGTCCCCAGGTACAGCTGCAAACAGTAGTTTGCCTTTTTTATGGCGGTTTTGGAGCAGTGGCTTCTTCCTTGCTGAGTGGCCTTTCAGGTTATGTTGATATAAGACTCGTTTTACTGTTGATATAGATACAAAAGTATCTGTTTCTCCCAGCATCTTCACAAGGTCCTTTGCTGTTGTTCTGGGATTGATTTGCACTTTTCACACCAAAGTACGTTCATCTCTAGGAGTCAGAACGCGTCTCCTTCCTGAGCGGTATGACGGCTGCGTGGTCCCATTGTGTTTATACTTGCGTACTATTGTTTGTACAGATAAATGTTTTACCTTCAGGCGTTTGGAAATTGCTCCCAAGGATGAAGCAGACTTGTGGAGGTCCCATGGTGTTTATACAGTGGGGCAAAAAAGTATTTAGTCAGCCACCAATTGTGCAAGTTCTCCCACTTAAAAAGATGAGAGAGGCCTGTAATTTTCATCATAGGTACACTTCAACTATGACAGACAATATGAGAAAAAAATATCCAGAAAATCACATTGTAGGATTTTGAATGAATTTATTTGCAAATCATGGTGGAAAATAAGTATATGGTCACCTAGAAACAAGCAAGATTTCTGTCTCTCACAGACCTGTAACTTCTTCTTTAAGAGGCTCCTCTGTCCTCCACTCGTTACCTGTATTGGTGGAAAATGAAGGATGACAGAAGACCCACTCCAGTGACTAAATGTTTTCTAGCCAGCTAGGGACTGTATTTTTGCTGCACAGCTAGTGTGAAGTTCATATTAAAAAGCTATATGGGTGAACGTGAGTTGTTTTTCAACTATGCATTGGATTGGATAAGCATTTAAAACATAGGGAAACACATGAAAATGTGTCTGGGTGGGGGGTGGGGGGGTCAATGGAAGTGCGGGAGCTCCAGAGACGATTTCACACAATGTCTGTTTGTCATTGGAAGGAAGTAGCTAGCTAGTCAAGCATTACTATTAGATTCAGCAGATTAACTTTTTCCAGATTTTGTTATGTTATTATTCTAAAATGTAATGTATTAAATAGTTTTGTTCACTCATCAATCTGCATACAATAACCCTTAATGACATCACAATACCCCTTAATGACATCACAATACCCCTTAATGAAAAAGCAAAAAACAGGTTTAGGGTTTCACATTTATTAAAAATAAAAACTGGAAATATTACATTTGCATAAGTATTCAGACCCTTTACTCAGTACTTTGTTGAAGCAAATTTGGCAGCGATTACAGCCTGGAGTCTTCTTGGGTATGACGCTAGGCTTCAAGCTTGGCACACCTGTAGGAGTTTCCCATTCTTCTCTCTGCAGATCATCTCAATCTCTGTCAGGTTGGATGGGGAGCATCGCCGCACAGCTATTTTCAGGTCTCTCCAGAGATGTTCGATCGGGTTCAAGTCTGGGCTCTGGCTGGGCCACTCAAGGACATTCAGAGACTTGTCCCGAAGCTACTCCTGAGCTGTCTTGGCTTTGTGCTTAGGGTTGTTGTCCTGTTGGAAGGTGAACCTTCGCCCCAGTCTGAGGTCCTGAGCGCTCAGGAGCAGGTTTTCATCAAGGTACTTGATAAAGGAATTTACATGTTTAAAGTAATGACTAAAGAATTCACCCTGAAACGTATTTAACGATGTGACATGTATTAGAATTATAATCCAATAATGTGTGTGTGAGACAAGTTAAGAGTGAGAAATGTATAGCTGAGAAAACAAGGGACAACTGAACTCCACATGACTTGGTTATAACTCTGAAACCTGACAACAGAAAAGAGGGCCCTTCCAAGGCCTCTCTAATCTAGGGAGGAGAGGAACGGCTAGAAACTGCCAGGCTGGTAGAAAAGTGATAAACTAGGAATGTGAACTGTGGGAAAACAATACAGAGTTTCTATTGAGAATAATTCAGTTGTGTGTGTGTGTGTGTGTGTGTGTGTGGGTGTTATAAAGACTGTGTTCTCAATTTTGACTTCAGAGCTCTCTGAATAAAGAACAACTAACCTTTTGAACCTTTTTTATCTGAGACTTTTGCCTAATTCTTATTTATTTTTATTTTTTTAAATTTTATTTTCATAAATGATTGTTTAGTTATCATCATTGGGATTGAATATTCTCGTGACAGTACTTTGCTCCGTTCATATTTCCCTCGATCCTGACTAGTCTCCCAGTCCCTGCCTCTGAAAAAACATCCCAACAGCATGATGCTGCCACCACCATGCTTCACCGTAGGGATGGTGCCAGGTTTCCTTCAAACGTGATGCTTGGCATTTCAGGCCAAAAGAGTTCAATCTTGGTTTCATCAGACCAGAGAATATTGTTTCTCATGGTCTGAGAGTTCTTTAGGTGCCTTTTGGCAAACTCCAAGCGGCATGTCATGTGCCTTTTACCGAGGAGCGGCTTCTGACTGGCCACTCTACCATAAAAGCCTGATTGGTGGTGCTGCAGAGATGGTTGTCCTTCTGGAAGGTTCTCACATATCCACAGAGGAACTCTGGAGCTCTGACAGAGTGACCATCAGGTTCTTGGTCATCTCCCCGACCAAGGCCCTTCTCCCCTCAGTTTGCCAGAGCGGCCAGTTCTCTTGGTGGTTGCAAACTTCTTCCATTTAAGAATGATGGAGGCCACTGTGTTCTTGGGGATCTTCAAAGCTGCACAAATGTTTTGGTACCCTTCCCCAGATCTGTAGCCTCGACACAATCCTGTCTCAGAGCTCTACGGACAATTCCTTTGACCCCATGACTTGGTTTTTGCTCTGACATGTACTGTCAACTGTGGGACCTTATATACACAGGTGTGTGCCGTTCCAAATCGTGTCCAATCAATTAAATTTATCTCTTGACCTGTGACCTGTTGTTACGGATACAGTTATCCTGTGTTTCTTTTCTCTCCTTCTCCCCTCACAGGTGAAAATCATCACTCCCCAATCAGTCAACAATCAATCATCAATCAGAAGACACACCTCCTCCTATTTCCTACCCTATCACAGTTCCTTCCCCATGGTTTAAAAACCCCATCATTTGTTTGTTCTAGAGAGCAATCTCTAGCGCAATCTCTCTGTAAATGCCATGTCTGTAGGTCTCTGTGTTTCACTCTCGCTTTGTGTCTTAACCTCTCTTTTGTTTTAAGCACCTCCATAGCACTTTGTCATCACCTGTGAGTATTGTTTTTGGTTATGGTGTTTGTTTGTTGCTGGTGGGAAAAGGGGGAAACCAAGACAAGTCGCCCATGGGCATACACTACCCGTAGGTGAACTTTGTTAAATACACTAGTTAGAAATGGGCGGACCACCCACTGTATTTTTGGTTAGTTAGTTAGCTGTTGTTAAAGTAGGCTAGTCTAGCTTAGGGGTGTTTTTGAATACTTATTGTTTCTTTCCTTGGGTCCAGCTCAGCCCCTTTTCCTGCTCCTCCCATTACCGTGTGTTTATAAATAAACCTGGAGTTTGACGGTAGATTTCTGTTGTCGTGGTTATTTCGTTCACACTTTTACTTTGTCACAATAATAATTTGCATGAGTTATGTTACGGGTCTCATTACCATCCCCCCTAGACTGTCGGGCCAAAAGGGATTCGTAACACCTGTCATAGGCTGATGTAAAAAAAGGGCTTTATAAAATACAATTGATTGACTGTCATCGGCAGTGGTAGGTCATTCTATTGAAACAGTAGCTGTTTTGAGATTTAATTTGGTCTCTTCTTCTTCTGTGCTGTTGAGGCTGTCATATTTATTTGGACCTCATCTGGTGGATTTATATGAGAATCTTTGATAAACATTAGAATCTTTGATACACATTAGAATCTTTGATACACATTAGAATCTTTGATACACATTAGAATCTTTGATACACATTAGAATCTTTGATAAACATTAGAATCTTTGATACACATTAGAATCTTTGATACACATTAGAATCTTTGATACACATTAGAATCTTTGATAAACATTAGAATCTTTGATACACATTAGAATCTTTGATAAACATTAGAATATTTGATACACATTAGAATATTTGATACACATTAGAATCTTTGATACACATTACACAAAAGGTAGCCTTGTGGCTAGTAACCGAAAGGTTCCTGGATCGACTCCCTGAGCAGACAAGGTAAAAATCTGTCGTTCTGCCCCTTGATCAAGGCAGTTAACCCACTGTTTCGCGGGCGACAAAGATGTGGATGTCGATTATGGCATCCCCCTTACACCTCTCTGATTGACAGGGTTTGAGTTAAATGCAGAAGACACATTTCAGTTGAATGCATTCATTTGTACAACTAGGTATCGTTCTTTCCCTTACCAATGCTGCAGCTGTTCCACTGTTCTGGTTGACTGAAGCGTGTGTGTGTACTGCCTCCTGCAGGTGTGATGGAACGGTGACGTGTCAGCAAGTCCTTGATCTAATGACCGTGTAGACAAATTCATCGATCACGTGAAACCATTCATTCCTATGTGAACACTCAATAATAAATTGAAGCCAACTTAAGTTGTTAAGATGGCGTCTCATGGAGACAATATACGCAGCTTTGAGCTGTTTCAGGAAATGACATTGCAGGCTAGCTCAGTGCTGCCCCGTCTAAATAAATCTTTAGCAACTCAATTATCCTTAATTTCTTTTGTGTGGAATTTGAAAATAGTCTGTTCAAGAATATACATCTGGTGTATTAGAAGCAGGGATGTGACAAATTAACAGTTTTGCTTAATGTTTAAACCGGAAAATAATAACAAAAAAATTAATGGAAAACAGAATTAAAACCGGGAACGGAAGTTATCTATACTGTTCCGGAACAGAACTGTTGTTTTAAAAGCATGGGAACTGGTTAATAACCCCCAAAAATATGCAACAAAACGCATGCGCAGATCCCTTCCGTCTGTCAATCAGAAACCTTCTTCCAGTGTCTGCTTGCAAGCTGAAAGTCTTTACCTGTGTGTATGTAATCTACCTGCCCTTCCATCTGTCAATCAGAAACCTTCTTCCAGTGTCTTTACCTGTGTGTATGTAATCCACCTGCCCTTCCATCTGTCAATCAGAAACCTTCTTCCAGTGTCTTTACCTGTGTGTATGTAATCTACCTGCCCTTCCCCCTTCTGAAGCAGCTGTAGCTCGCCTGGAAACCCGACGTTGAATTTCATTGAATTCTATGTGGAACAGAAATGAGAGTTTGAATCGGGAAAGTTTCCTCTTACGACCTCTACAAGCCAGAATGTTTAATTAAAAGTATTTCTTTTAGTGTACATTACCCGTTGTCTGTGTAGTTAGTCCTTTAGGAGGTGGGAATGTGACACAATATATCCACAGGAAATTATAAATACGTGAACTTTTCAAAACCCGCTGGTAGTGCGTTCTGATTGGTGCTCAGAAGATACAAATACAAGACTACTTACCGAGCTGGTGCACCTCGTTCTGATTGGTGCTCAGAAGATACAAATACAAGACTACTTACCGAGCTGGTGCACCTCGTTCTGATTGGTGCTCAGAAGATACAAATACAAGACAACTTACCGAGCTGGTGCACCTCGTTCTGATTGGTGCTCAGAAGATACAAATACAAGACTACTTACCGAGCTGGTGCACCTCGTTCTGATTGGTGCTCAGAAGATGCTCAAATACAAGACTACTTACCGAGCTGGTGCACCTCGTTCTGATTGGTGCTCAGAAGATACAAATACAAGACTACTTACCGAGCTGGTGCACCTCGTTCTGATTGGTGCTCAGAAGATACAAATACAAGACTACTTACCGAGCTGGTGCACCTCGTTCTGATTGGTGCTCAGAAGATACAAATACAAGACTACTTACCGAGCTGGTGCACCTCGTTCTGATTGGTGCTCAGAAGATACAAATACAAGACTACTTACCGAGCTGGTGCACCTCGTTCTGAGCACGTTTCAGGTGATAGAAATCAGAACACACTACCAGTACTTTCGAAAAGTACTTTCCTGTGGATATATTGTGTCACATTCCCACCGCCAAAAAGGACCAACTACACGGACAACTGGTCAAGTGAAGTTAAAATGTAATTGAGGGTTCACTTCACGCTGTTCCCAGCGTGGTAGCCAAGGCTTCAAAGCAGCAAGGCCTCGTGTTTCAACGCTCCTAGACCCACTATGCTGGTTACTTTCTGCGTCTATGTTAAGATTTTTTTTCTTAAAACGAAATTGTGATTCTTAACATTAACATTCACACACATCACACCCCTAATTAGAAGCTATTATTGGTTCCATGATTGTTTTCTAAACATTTTTTTATTTACACGAAGGTTGACTAGGAAGAAGGCCATTTTTCCATTCATTATAATTGGGGTGCAGTCCTGCTTTCTGCAAATAATGTACTGCGGTGGGCCTTGAACTTCTGTGACTTCAATGAGAGGAGGCAGTCGTTCTCCCCTGTCCTGGCTGGCTTTAGTAACCTACCTGTATTACTCTTTGTACTGCGTGACGAAGTGTGTGTGTGTACTGCCCCCTGCAGGTCTAATGGGGAGGTGACGTATCACTGACCAGAGGAGAGAAGAGACCCAGGACTCTAGAACAGTGTCTAGAACAGTGCCCAATGCAGAGAGACCTAGCCCAGCCATGACTGAATGCTTCCATCCCCCCAGGAGCAGCCCAGCGGTGGTACGTCGGGAAGAGCACCCAGGAGGGAGGGGGGGCTCGTACGCCCAGCTCGGAGGAGATCAGCCCCACCAAATTCCCCGGGCTGTTCAGGATACGGGCGAGCCCTCGCCCCCCACAACGGACACCACCATCATGAGGTCATCGATGCCGTGTCAGATGATGATAAAGAACACGGGAAGAACAAGAACAAGTTAAAGAAGAAGAATAAGAGACATTACCTTGTTACTGTTTATATCGAGTTACAGATTTGAATCATTTGGCAGTTGCTCTTACCAAGAGTGATTTACACTTAGTTCATCCATCTTAAGTGACTTACACTTAGTTCATCCATCTTAAGTGACTTACACTTAGTTCATCCATCTTAAGTGACTTACACTTAGTTCATCCATCTTAAGTGATTTACACTTAGTTCATCCATCTTAAGTGTCTTACACTTAGTTCATCCATCTTAAGTGATTTACACTTAGTTCATCCATCTTAAGTGACTTACACTTAGTTCATCCATCTTAAGTGACTTACACTTAGTTCATCCATCTTAAGTGACTTACACTTAGTTCATCCATCTTAAGTGACTTACACTTAGTTCATCCATCTTAAGTGACTTACACTTAGTTCATCCATCTTAAGTGTCTTACACTTAGTTCATCCATCTTAAGTGACTTACACTTAGTTCATCCATCTTAAGTGACTTACACTTAGTTCATCCATCTTAAGTGACTTACACTTAGTTCATCCATCTTAAGTGTCTTACACTTAGTTCATCCATCTTAATATGGCTACTAGGTGAGACAACCACATGTCACAATCATAGTAGTGATGTTACATATTGCACTATTATTATGGGACGATATTTCACTGATACTTTGACTCCAAATATTGATTTGTAAACATGAACATTTACAGAAAGGTTGACTATGATTTTTGCTTTTCTAGGTAGTGTTAGCTGGCGCAAGTTGGTTATACCTGCGCCAAAACTCTGGTATTTTTCGTCCTTCAGCTTGTTCTCATCTTAAAGCTTGTGGGTCGTTCCATTTGATTTGAATCACTTTTTGACAGCACCCCCTTTTGATTTGAATGAAACCTTCCATCCATATTTGCCCCGTTGGTAGAAGAGCTCAAAAAGTTACTTTTTTTTGGACCTGAATGACAAAACGTTTAGGAGATAGAGGTGCTCAAAGTTGACCTATTTTGCATATCTTACCCTACTACGAGACATCCATGTCTTAATCACTGGGAAAGATTAACGGTTGAGTTTGATATCATTTACAGTGCCTTCACACCCCTTGACTTATTCCACATTTTGTTGTGTTACAGCCTGAATTCAAAATGGATTAAATGTATTTTTTTGTGTATAATAATGACACGGTGAAAACCTGTTTTTCAAAATATTTGCAAATGAAATAAAGAAACATCTAATTTACATAAGAATTCCCACCCCTTTGCCATGACACTTCAAACGGAGCTCAGATGCCATTACTTTGATCATCCTAGAGATGTCCCTACAACTTGATTGGAGTCCACCTGACATGATTTAGAAGCACACCTGTCTATATAAGGTCCCACATCACGTCACAACAGAACTATACCAGGAACTGTCCGGAGATCTCCAAGATAGAATTTTGATGATGCCTATATCAGGGAAAGGCTATTAAACCATTTCTAGAGTGTTGAAAGTTTCTAAGAACACAGTGAACACATCATTGGGAAATTGAAAAAAATATGGAACTACCCAGTCTCTACTAGAGCTGGCCAGGCAAACTCTTGATGAAAACCTGCCTCAGAATGCAAACAACCTTAGACTTTGGGTGAAGATTTACGTTCCAACAGGACAATGACCCCAAGCATACAGCCAAAGTAATGCTGGAATGGCTTCAGAACTACAATGTGAAAGTCCTTGAGTGGCCCAGCCAAAGCCCAGACTTAAATCTCATTGAAAATCCGTGGAAAGACTTGAAGATTGCTGTTCACTGCCGCTCCTCATCTATCTTAACAGAGCTTGAGAAAATCTGCAAGGTAGAATGGGAGATGACTCACAGCTGTAATCTCCACCCAAGGTGCTTCTATAAAGTATTGACTCATGGGTGTGTATACTTATGTAAATGAGATATTTCTGTATTTCATTTTCAATACATTAGCAAACATTTCTAAACATGTTTTCACTTTGTCATTATGGGGTACTTTGTTGATGGGTGAGAAAAAAATATATTTAATCAATTTTGAATTCAGGCTGTAACACCAAAAAATGTGTAATATGTCAAGAAGTATGAATACTTTGTGAAGACACTGTACAAGTTTCTAAACAGGGTTGTGATATTGACTATTGTTATCTATTTTTAAAAAATCTAAAAACTTGTTTTCTTTGTAGTTTAGACCCTACTTGCACTTTGGGGGTTACTACGTTTTATCATGGTTTTTCCATGTCACTAAATGTAGCTTTCCCTCCCGGGGCATAGTGACTAGAGAGGGGAAGAGATAGACGCTTTGAGGGACACCCTGTACCCAGTGAAGGTGTGTCACATACAGCAGTCCGATACACAAGCTTTAAAATCACACTATAGTGGTACTGGTCAGAAGAGAGCAACAGGTGAAGTGAGGGTCACCTAACGCTCTTTGACAACAGTCGGCTGTGATTGGTTCTGAGGAAATATCACATCTCTGAGGTTTGTTCAGGACAAGCGAGTCGCTAGCCAGGTGCTGTGGGAATGTTGTGCTAAACTCTCTCTCTCTGTGTTACATGATCTCTTTCTCTCTCTCTCTGTTGTTACATGATCTCTTTCTCTCTCTCTCTGTTGTTACATGATCTCTTTCTCTCTCTCTGTGTTACGTGATCTCTTTCTCTCTCTCTGTTGTTACATGATCTCTTTCTCTCTCTCTGTGTTACATGATCTCTTTCTCTCTCTCTGTGTTACATGATCTCTTTCTCTCTCTCTGTGTTACATGATCTCTTTCTCTCTCTCTCTGTGTTACATGATCTCTTTCTCTCTGTTACATGATCTCTTTCTCTCTGTTACATGATCTCTTTCTCTCTCTCTGTGTTACATGATCTCTTTCTCTCTCTCTGTGTTACATGATCTCTTTCTCTCTCTCTGTGTTACATGATCTCTTTCTCTCTCTCTGTGTTACATGATCTCTTTCTCTCTCTCTGTGTTACATGATCTCTTTCTCTCTCAATTCAATTCAATTCAATTCAATTCAAGGGCTTTATTGGCATGGGAAACATGTGTTAACATTGCCAAAGCAAGTGAGGTAGACAACATACAAAGTGAATATATATAAAGTGAAAAACAACAAAAATTAACAGTAAACATTACACATACAGAAGTTTCAAAACAGTAAAGACATTACAAATGTCATATTATATATATATATACAATGTACAAATAGTTAAAGGACACAAGATAAAATGAATAAGCATAAATATGGGTTGTATTTACAATGGTGTTTGTTCTTCACTGGTTGCCCTTTTCTCGTGGCAACAGGTCACAAATCTTGCTGCTGTGATGGCACACTGTGGAATTTCACCCAGTAGATATGGAAGTTTTTCAAAATTGGATTTGTTTTCGAATTCTTTGTGGATCTGTGTGATCTGGGGGAAATATGTATCTCTAATATGGTCATACATTGGGCAGGAGGTTAGGAAGTGCAGCTCAGTTTCCACCTCATTTTGTGGGCAGTGAGCACATAGCCTGTCTTCTCTTGAGAGCCATGTCTGCCTACGGCGGCCTTTCTCAATAGCAAGGCTATGCTCACTGAGTCTGTACATAGTCAAAGCTTTCCTTAATTTTGGGTCAGTCACAGTGGTCAGGTATTCTGCCGCTGTGTACTCTCTGTTTAGGGCCAAATAGCATTCTAGTTTGCTCTGTTTTTTTGTTAATTCTTTCCAATGTGTTAAGTAATTATCTTTTTGTTTTCTCATGATTTGGTTGGGTCTAATTGTGCTGTTGTCCTGGGGCTCTGTAGGGTGTGGACCAGCTTGCTTAGGGGACTCTTCTCCAGGTTCATCTCTCTGTAGGTGATGGCTTTGTTATGGAAGGTTTGTGAATCGCTTCCTTTTAGGTGGTTGTAGAATTTAATGGCTCTTTTCTGGATTTTGATAATTAGTGGGTATCGGCCTAATTCTGCTCTGCATGCATTATTTGGTGTTTTACGTTGTACACGGAGGATATTTTTGCAGAATTCTGCGTGCAGAGTCTCAATTTGGTGTTTGTCCCATTTTGTGAAGTCTTGGTTGGTGAGCGGACCCCAGACCTCACAACCATAAAGGGCAATGGGCTCTATGACTGATTCAAGTATTTTTAGCCAAATCCTAATTGGTATGTTGAAATTTATGTTTCTTTTGATGGCATAGAATGCCCTTCTTGCCTTGTCTCTCAGATCGTTCACAGCTTTGTGGAAGTTACCTGTGGCACTGATGTTTAGGCCAAGGTATGTATAGTTTTTGTGTGCTCTAGGGCAACAGTGTCTAGATGGAATTTGTATTTGTGGTCCTGGTGACTGGACCTTTTTGGAACACCATTATTTTGGTCTTACTGAGATTTACTGTCAGGGCCCAGGTCTGACAGAATCTGTGCATAAGATCTAGGTGCTGCTGTAGGCCCTCCTTGGTTGGTGACAGAAGCACCAGATCATCAGCAAACAGCAGACATTTGACTTGGATTCTAGCAGGGGAGGCCGGGTGCTGCAGACTTTTCTAGTGCCCGCGCCAATTCGTTGATATATATGTTGAAGAGGGTGGGGCTTAAGCTGCATCCCTGTCTAACCCCACGACCCTGTGTGAAGAAATGTGTGTGTTTTTTGCCAATTTTAACCGCACACTTGTTGTTTGTGTACATGGATTTTATAATGTCGTATGTTTTACCCCCAACACCACTTTCCATCAGTTTGTATAGCAGACCCTCATGCCAGATTGAGTCGAAGGCTTTTTGAAATCAACAAAGCATGAGAAGACTTTGCCTTTGTTTTGGTTTGTTTGGTTGTCAATTAGGGTGTGCAGGGTGAATACATGGTCTGTTGTACGGTAATTTGGTAAAAGCCAATTTGACATTTGCTCAGTACATTGTTTTCATTGAGGAAATGTACGAGTCTGCTGTTAATAATAATGCAGAGGATTTTCCCAAGGTTACTGTTGACACATATTCCACGGTAGTTATTGGGGTCAAATTTGTCTCCACTTTTGTGGATTGGGGTGATCAGTCCTTGGTTCCAAATATTGGGGAAGATGCCAGAGCTAAGTATGATGTTAAAGAGTTTTAGTATAGCCAATTGGAATTTGTTGTCTGTATATTTGATCATTTCATTGAGGATACCATCGACACCACAGGCCTTTTTGGGTTGAAGGGTTTTTATTTTGTCCTGTAACTCATTCAATGTAATTGGAGAATCCAGTGGGTTCTGGTAGTCTTTAATAGTTGATTCTAAGATCTGTATTTGATCATGTATATGTTTTTGCTCTTTGTTCTTTGTTATAGAACCAAAAAGATTGGAGAAGTGGTTTATCCACACATCTCCATTTTGGATAGATAATTCTTCGTGTTGTTGTTTGTTTAGTGTTTTCCAATTTTCCCAGAAGTGGTTAGAGTCTATGGATTCTTCAATTGCATTGAGCTGATTTCTGACATGCTGTTCCTTTTTTTTCCGTAGTGTATTTCTGTATTGTTTTAGTGATTCACCATAGAGAAGGCGTAGACTCAGGTTTTCCGGGTCTCTATGTTTTTGGTTGGACAGGTTTCTCAATTTCTTTCTTAGATTTTTGCATTCTTCATCAAACCATTTGTCATTATTGTTAATTTTCTTCGGTTTTCTATTAGAGATTTTTAGATTTGATAGGGAAGCTGAGAGGTCAAATATACTGTTAAGATTTTCTACTGCCAGGTTTACACCTTCACTATTACAGTGGAACGTTTTACCCAGGAAATTGTCTAAAAGGGATTGAATTTGTTGTTGCCTAATTGTTTTTTGGTAGGTTTCCAAACTGGATTCCTTCCATCTATAGCATTTCTTAATGTTACTCAGTTCCTTTGGCTTTGATGCCTCATGATTGAGTATTGCTCTGTTTAAGTAGACTGTGATTTTGCTGTGGTCTGATAGGGGTGTCAGTGGGCTGACTGTGAACGCTCTGAGAGATTCTGGGTTGAGGTCAGTGATAAAGTAGTCTACAGTACTACTGCCAAGAGATGAGCTATAGGTGTACCTACCATAGCTACCTACCATATCTCTCTCTCTGTGTTACATTATCTCTTTCTCTCTCTGTGTTACATGATCTCTTTCTCTCTCTCTGTGTTACATGATCTCTTTCTCTCTCTCTGTGTTACATGATCTCTTTCTCTCTCTCTGTGTTACATTATCTCTTTCTCTCTCTGTTGTTACATGATCTCTTTCTCTCTCTCTGTGTTACATGATCTCTTTCTCTCTCTCTGTGTTACATGATCTCTTTCTCTCTCTCTGTGTTACATTATCTCTCTCTCTCTCTGTTGTTACATGATCTCTTTCTCTCTCTGTGTTACATTATCTCTTTCTCTCTCTCTCTGTGTTACATGATCTCTTTCTCTCTCTCTGTGTTACCTGATCTCTTTCTCTCTCTCTGTGTTACATGATCTCTTTCTCTCTCTCTGTGTTACATGATCTCTTTCTCTCTCTCTGTGTTACATTATCTCTCTCTCTCTCTCTGTTGTTACATGATCTCTTTCTCTCTCTGTGTTACATTATCTCTTTCTCTCTCTCTCTGTGTTACATGATCTCTTTCTCTCTCTCTGTGTTACCTGATCTCTTTCTCTCTCTCTGTTGTTTACTACATCGCCGTACAACGGTTTGTGATTAAGGTCCCTCCAGAGAGAGTGGTGTATTCTCTAACGTTGTTTCTCCATCTCTCAGCGGAGGGGAAGGCAGCCTTCCAAGAAGACGGCTCGGCGGATGAGGCAGAGAGCTCGGCGGATGAGGCAGAGAGCTCGGCGGATGAGGCACAGAGCCCGTCGGATGAGGCAGAGAGCCCGGCGGATGAGGCAGAGAGCCCGGCGGATGAGGCAGAGAGCCCGGCGGATGAGGCAGAGAGCCCGGCGGGTGAGGCAGAGAGCCCGGCGGGTGAGGCAGAGAGCCCGGCGGGTGAGGCAGAGAGCCCGGCGGATGAGGCAGAGAGCTCGGCGGATGAGGCAGAGAGCCCGGCGGATGAGGCAGAGAGCCCGGCGGATGAGGCAGACATCTCGGCGGATGAGGCAGAGAGCTCCTCCAAAATGAAACGATCCAAGGGAATCCACATTTTCAAGAAACCCAGCTTCCCCAAGAAGAAAGAGGAGGTGAACTGACAACATGACCCTTCCTCACTCCTTCCTCACTTCTTCCTCACTCCTTCCTCAAGCCTTCCTCACTCCTTCCTCACTCCTACCTCACCCCCTTCCTCAACCCTTCCTCACTCCTTCCTCACTCCTACCCCACCCCCTTCCTCAACCCTTCCTCACTCCTTCATCAACCCTTCCTCACTCCTACCTCAGCCCCTTCCTCAACCCTTCCTCACTCCTTCCTCACTCCTACCCCACCCCCTTCCTCAACCCTTCGTCATTCCTTCATCAACCCTTCCTCACTCCTTCCTCACTCCTACCTCACCCCCTTCCTCAACCCTTCCTCACTCCTTCCTCAACCCTTCCTCACTCCTTCCTCACTCCTTCCTCACTCCTTCCTCACTCCTACCTCACCCCCTTCCTCAACCCTTCCTCACTCCTTCATCAACCCTTCCTCACTCCTTCATCAACCATTCCTCACTCCTTCATCAACCCTTCCACACTCCTTCCTCAACCCTTCCACACTCCTTCCTCAACCCTTCCTCAACCCTTCATCAACCCTTCCACACTCCTTCATCAACCCTTCCTCACTCTTTCATCAACCCTTCCTCACTCTCTCTTCAACCCTTCCTCACTGCTTCATCAACCCTTCCTCACTCCCTCATCAACCCTTCCACACTCCTTCATCAACCCTTCCTCAACCCTTCCTCACTCCATCCTCAACCCTTCCTCACTCCTTCATCAACCCTTCCACACTCCTTCCTCAACCCTTCCTCACTCCTTCCTCAACCCTTCCACACTCCTTCATCAACCCTTCCTCACTCCTTCCTCAACCCTTCCTCACTCCTTCCTCAACCCTTCCTCACTCCTTCATCAACCCTTCCTCACTCCTTCATCAACCAATCCTAACTCCTTCATCAACCATTCCTCACTCCTTCATCAACCCTTCCTCACTCCTTCATCAACCCTTCCTCACTCCTTCATCAACCCTTCCACACTCCTTCCTCAACCCTTCCACACAATCCTTCCTCAACCCTTCCACACTCCTTCCTCAACCCTTCCTCATTCCTTCCTCACTCCTTCATCAACCCTTCCACACTCCTTCCTCAACCCTTCCTCACTCCTTCCTCAACCCTTCCTCATTCCTTCTTCACTCCTTCATCAACCCTTCCACACTCCTTCCTCAACCCTTCCTCACTCCTTCCTCAACCCTTCCACACTCCTTCCTCATTCCTTCATCAACATTTCCTCATTCCTTCCTCAACCCTTCCTCACTCCTTCCTCAACCCTCCCACACTCCTTCATCAAGCCTTCCTCACTCCTTCATCAACCCTTCCTCATCACTTCCTCACTCCTTCCACACTTCATAACTCCTCTCTGATTGACCTCTGACCTCTGACCAATAGCCCCAGTAGTACTTGTCCAATGGTGACTTAAAATCCAATTGTATTTGTCACATGCGCCGAATACAACAGGCGTAGACCTCACAGTGAAATGCTGAATATAACAGGTGTAGTAGACCTCACAGTGAATTGCCGAATACAACAGGTGTAGTAGACCTTACAGTGAAATGCTGAATATAACAGATGTAGTAGACCTCACAGTGAAATGCTGAATACAACAGATGTAGTAGACCTTACAGTGAAAATGCTGAATACAACAGGTGTAGTAGACCTTACATTGAAAATGCTGAATACAACAGGTGTAGTAGACCTTACAGTGAAAATGCTTACTTACAAGCCCTTAACCAACAACGCTTTAAGAAGTTTTAAGAAAGACAAAAAGTGTGATGTAAAAAAATAAGAAATAAAAGTAACAAATAATTAAACAGCCAGCAGTGAAATAACAATAGCGGGGCTAGGTAGGGCCTCCCGGGTGGCGCAGTGGTTAAGGGCGCTGTACTGCAGCGCCAGCTGTGCCACCAGAGACTCTGGGTTCGTGCCCAGGCTCTGTCGTAACCGGCCGCGACCGGGAGGTCTCTGGGGCGACGCACAATAGTCCTAGCATCGTCTGGGTTAGGGAGGGCTTGGCCAGTAGGGAATCCTTGTCTCATCGCGCACCAGCGACTCCTGTGGCGGGCCGGGCGCAGTGCGCGCTAACCAAGGTGCACGGTGTTTCCTCTGACACATTGGTGCGGCTGGCTTCCGGGTTGGATGGCACTGTGTTAAGAAGCAGTGTGGCTTGGTTGGGTTGTGTATCGCAGGACGCATGACTTTCAACCTTCGTCTCTCCCGAGCCCGTACGGGAGTTGTAGCGATGAGACAAGATAGTAGCTATTAAAAACAATTGGATACCACGAAATTGGGGAGAAAAAAGGGGTCAAATTTAAAAAATATGTTTAAAAAAACAATAGCGAGGCTATATACAGGGGGTACCGGTACAGAGTCAATGTGGAGGCTATATACAGGGGGTACTGGTACAGAGTCAATGTGGAGGCTATATACAGGGGGTACCGGTACAGAGTCAATGTGGAGGCTATATACAGGGGGTACCGGTACAGAGTCAATGTGGAGGCTATATACAGGGGGTACCGATACAGAGTCAATGTGGAGGCTATATACAGGGGGTACCGGTACAATGTGGAGGCTATATACAGGGGGTACCGGTACAGAGTCAATGTGGAGACTATATACAGGGGGTAACGGTACAGAGTCAATGTGGAGGCTATATACAGGGGGTACAGGTACAGAGTCAATGTGGAGGCTATATACAGGGGTACTGGTACAGAGTCAATGTGGAGGCTATATACAGGGGGTACCGGTACAGAGTCAATGTGGAGGCTATATACAGGGGTACCGGTACAGAGTCAATGTGGAGGCTATATACAGGGGTACCGGTACAGAGTCAATGTGGAGGCTATATACAGGGGGTACCGGTACAGAGTCAATGTGGAGGCTACATACAGGGGGTACCGGTACAGAGTCAATGTGGAGGCTATATACAGGGGGTACCGGTACAGAGTCAATGTGGAGGCTATATACAGGGGGTACCGGTTAGTCGAGGTAATTGAGGTAATATGTACATGTAGGTAGAGTTAATGTGATATGCATAGACAAACAGAGATTAGCAGCAGCATAAAAGAGGGGTCTGGGTAGCCATTTGATTAGATGTTCAGAATTCTTATGGTTTGGGGGTAGAAGCTGTTAAGAAGCCTCTTGGACCTAGACTTGGCGCTCCGTTACCGCTTGCCGTGCGGTAGCAGAGAGTCTGTGACTAGCGTGGCTGGAGTCTTTAGCGTGGCTGAATTTTTAGGGCCTTCCTCTGACACCGCCTGGTATAGAGGTCCTGGATGGCAGGAAGCTTTGCCCCAGTGATGTACAGGGCCGTACGCACTACCCTCTGTAGTGCCTTGCGGTCGGAGGCTGAGCAGTTGCCATACCAGGCAGTGATGCAACCGGTCAGGATACTCTCTGTTGCAGCTGTAGAACCTTTTGATGATCTGAGGGCCCATGTCAAATCTTTTTAGTTTCCTGAGGGGGAATAGGCTTTTCCTGAGGGGGAATAGCCCTTTTCACGGCTGTCTTGTATGTTTGGACCATGATAGTTTGTTGGTGATGCTTGGACCATGTTAGTTTTGATCAAGCTGATGGAGAGGTCGTTGTCCTGGCACCACACGGCCAAGTCTCTGACCTCCTTCTTGTAGGCTGTCTCACCTTTGTCGGTGATCAGGCCTACCACTGTTGTGTCATCAGCAAACTTAATGATGGTGTTGGAGTTGTGCCTGGCCATGCAGTCGTGGGCGAACAGGGAGTACAGGAGGGGACTGAGTACGCACCCCTGAGGGGCCCTCGTGTTGAGAATCAGCGTGGCAGATGAGTTGTTACCAACCCTCACCACCTGGGGGTGATCTGTCAGGAAGTCCAGGATCCAATTGCGGAGGTGTTTAGTCCCAGGGTCCTTAGGTTAGCGATGAGCTTTGAGGGCACTATGGTGTTGAACGCTGAACTGTAGTGAATGAACAGCATTCTCACATAGGTGTTCATTTTGTCAGGTGTGAAAGGGCAGTGTGGAGTACTATAGAGATTGCATCATCTGTGGATCTGTTGGGGCGGTATGCAAATTGGAGTGGGTCTAGGGATAATGGTGTTGATGTGAGCCATGACCAGCCTTTTAAAGCACTTCATGGCTACAGACGTGAGTGCTACGGGTCGGTAGTCATGTAGGCAAGTTACCTTAGTGTTCTTGGGCACAGAGAATATGGTGGTCTGCTTGAAACATGTTGGTATTACAGACTCAGTCAGGGACAGGTTGAAAATGTCAGTGAAGACACCTGCCAGTTGATCAGCACATGGAGAACACGTCCTGGTAATCTGTCTTGCCCTGCGTCTTTGTGAATGTTGACCTGTTTAAAGGTCTTACGTCGGCTACGGAGAGCGTGATCACACAGTCATCCGGACCAGCTGGTGCTCTCATGCATGTTTCAGTGTTACTCGGCCTTGTGAATGTTGACCTGTTTAAAGGTCCAGAGCGTGATCACACAGTCATCTGGACCAGCTGGTGCTCTCATTCATGTTTCAGTGTTACTCGTCCTTGTGAATGTTGACCTGTTTAAAGGTCCAGAGCGTGATCACACAGTCATCTGGACCAGCTGGTGCTCTCATGCATGTTTCAGTGTTACTCGTCCTTGTGAATGTTGACCTGTTTAAAGGTCCAGAGCGTGATCACACAGTCATCTGGACCAGCTGGTGCTCTCATGCATGTTTCAGTGTTACTCGTCCTTGTGAATGTTGACCTGTTTAAAGGTCAGGGCGTGATCACACAGTCATCCGGACCAGCTGGTGCTCTCATGCATGTTTCAGTGTTACTCGTCCTTGTGAATGTTGACCTGTTTAAAGGTCAGGGCGTGATCACACAGTCATCCGGACCAGCTGGTGCTCTCATGCATGTTTCAGTGTTACTCGGCCTTGTGAATGTTGACCTGTTTAAAGGTCAGAGCGTGATCACACAGTCATCCGGACCAGCTGGTGCTCTCATGCATGTTTCAGTGTTACTCGGCCTTGTGAATGTTGACCTGTTTAAAGGTCAGAGCGTGATCACACAGTCGTCCGGAACACTGAGATCATCGCTAATTATCTCAGTGATCACTGTCCTACTGCATGTATTAGAGATAGCAAACAGATTAACAGTGTTCCTAGGGCTGGGCGATATATCAAATTAATTCAAATTAATGTTTTGACGCTATATTCCAAATGTTTCTCAAGAATCAAGGTTTTGTTTATTTTTCATTTTTTTATGTGCATTTGTCCGCTTGTTCTCATGTTGTCTTTTTGGTCTCGTCTCCTTCGCTCCTTCTGCTGTGACTGTGCACCTTCCAATTTACACACACACCAAGCCCAAGCGGTCCTGTTTGGTGAGCTTGTGCGGCCTACCACTTCACGGTTGAGCCGTTGTTGCTCCTAGACGTTTCCACTTCACAATAACAGCACTTACAGTGGACCGGGGCAGATCTAGCAGGGCAGAAATGTTGACTAACTGACTTGTTGGAAAGGTGGCATCCTATAACGGTGCCAATTTGAAAGTCACTGAGCTCTTCAGTAAGGCCATTCTACTGCCAATGTTTGTCTATGGAGATTGCATAGCTGTGCCCTCGATTTTAAACACCTGTCAGCAACAGCTGTGGCTGAAATAGCAGAATCCACTAATTTGAAGGAGGGTCCACATACTTTTGTATGACTGACTTTTTCTCTATCAGCAGCAAAGCCTGGCCCTAAATTGGCTCTAGAATCATAATTCTCATTTAAAAAATTCTGGCAGACAAAATACGCTCCCTTTAAACCGCGTAGAACAAAAAGTGGTTCTCTACAGAGCTTTGAAATGTTGGTATGATGAGAAATCAGGCCTGGGTCAAGGCTAGAAAAACGGACTCTGTGGCTGATTGGCAGCTTTTTAGGCAATTGAGAAATAGATGAACTTCCTCATTCAAAAAAGCTAAATCTAGCTACTTTATAAGCTCTGTCTCAGACTCCCGGTGATCCGTCCATTTTTTGTTGTTGTTGAAATACAGTTAATGCACTGAAGCGTTGAAATTCCTCCCTAAACAAGTTGTCAGACTCTGGGATATTTACTGAGAAAAAGGAGATAAAACGCGAATTAAAAGCATCACTTATCTCAGCAGGCTTTTTATTTGAAAGAAATTTCTGCTTTTCAGACAGTCGACTGACTGCCTTTCCCATTATATTATGACAGACCAGCTAGATCTACTGTCTCTATTATATTATGACAGACCAGCTAGATCTACTGTGTCTATTATATTATGACTGACCAAATAGATCTACTGTCTCTATTGTATTATGACAGACCAGCTAGATCTACTGTGTCTATTATATTATGACAGACCAGCTAGATCTACTGTCTCTATTATATTATGACAGACCAGCTAGATCTACTGTCTCTATTATATTATGACAGACCAGCTAGATCTACTGTCTCTATTATATTATGACAGACCAGCTAGATCTACTGTCTCTATTATATTATGACAGACCAGCTAGATCTACTGTCTCTATTATATTATGACAGACCAGCTAGATCTACTGTCTCTATTATATTATGACATGACAGACAGCTCTAGATTATATTATGACTACTACTGTCTCTATTATATTATGACAGACCAGCTAGATCTACTGTCTCTATTATATTATGACAGACAAGCCAGCTAGACATCTACTGTCTCTATTATATTATGACAGACCAGCTAGATCTACTGTCTCTATTTATGACAAACCAGCTAGATCTATGACAGACCAGCTAGATCTACTGTCTCTATTATATTATGACAGACCAGCTATATCTACTGATCTACTGTCTCTAGATCTACTGTATTATGACAGACCAGCTAGATCTACTGTCTCTAATGTATTATGACAGACCAGCTAGATCTACTGTCTCTATTATATTATGACAAACCAGCTATATCTACTGTCTCTGTTATATTATGACTGACCAGCTAGATCTACTGTCTCTATTATATTATGACATACCAGCTAGATCTACTGTCTCTATTGTATTATGACAGACCAGCTAGATCTACTGTCTCTATTATAATATGGCAGACCAGCTAGATCTACTGTCTCTATTATAATATGACAGACCAGCTAGATCTACTGTCTCTATTATATTATGACAGACCAGCTAGATCTACTGTCTCTATTGTATTATGACAGACCAGCTAGATCTACTGTCTCCATTATATTATGACAGACCAGCTAGATCGACTGTCTTTAATATATTATGACAGACCAGCTAGATCTACTGTCTCTATTGTATTATGACAGACCAGCTAGATCTACTGTCTCTATTATATTATGACAAACCAGCTAGATCTACTGTGTCTATTATATTATGACAGACCAGCTATATCTACTGTCTCTATTATATTATGACTGACCAAATAGATCTACTGTCTCTAATGTATTATGACAGACCAGCTAGATCTACTGTCTCTATTATATTATGACTGACCAAATAGATCTACTGTCTCTAATGTATTATGACAGACCAGCTAGATCTACTGTCTCTATTATATTATGACTGACCAAATAGATCTACTGTCTCTAATGTATTATGACAGACCAGCTAGATCTACTGTCTCTATTATATTATGACAAACCAGCTAGATCTACTGTCTCTATTATATTATGACTGACCAGCTAGATCTACTGTCTCTATTATAATATGACAGACCAGCTATATCTACTGTCTCTATTATATTATGACTGACCAGCTAGATCTACTGTCTCTATTATAATATGACAGACCAGCTAGATCTACTGTCTCTATTGTATTATGACAGACCAGCTAGATCTACTGTCTATTATATTATGACATACCAGCTAGATCTACTGTCTCTATTATATTATGACTGACCAGCTAGATCTACTGTCTCTATTATATTATGACAGACCAGCTAGATCTACTGTCTCTATTATATTATGACAGACCAGCTAGATCTACTGTCTCTATTATATTATGACAGACCAGCTATATCTACTGTCTCTATTATATTATGACAGACCAGCTAGATCTACTGTCTCTATTATATTATGATAGACCAGCTAGATCTACTGTCTCTATTGTATTATGACAGACCAGCTAGATCTACTGTCTCTATTGTATTATGACAGACCAGCTATATCTACTGTCTCTATTATATTATGACTGACCAAATAGATCTACTGTCTCTAATGTATTATGACAGACCAGCTAGATCTACTGTCTCTAATGTATTATGACAGACCAGCTAGATCTACTGTCTCTATTATATTATGACAAACCAGCTAGATCTACTGCCTCTGTTATATTATGACAGACCAGCTATATCTACTGTCTCTATTATATTATGATTGACCAGCTAGATCTACTGTCTCTATTATAATATGACATTATAATATGACAGACCAGCTAGATCTACTGTCTCTATTGTATTATGACAGACCAGCTAGATCTACTCTCTCTATTATATTATGACTGACCAGCTAGATCTACTGTCTCTATTATATTATGACAGACCAGCTATATCTACTGTCTCTATTATATTATGACTGACCAGCTAGATCTACTGTCTCTATTATATTATGACATACCAGCTATATCTACTGTCTCTGTTATATTATGACTGACCAGCTAGATCTACTGTCTCTATTATATTATGACAGACCAGCTAGATCTACTGTCTCTATTGTATTATGACAGACCAGCTAGATCTACTGTCTCTATTATAATATGGCAGACCAGCTAGATCTACTGTCTCTATTATAATATGACAGACCAGCTAGATCTACTGTCTCTATTATATTATGACAGACCAGCTAGATCTACTGTCTCTATTGTATTATGACAGACCAGCTATATCTACTGTCTCCATTATATTATGGCAGACCAGCTAGATCTACTGTCTTTAATATATTATGACAGACCAGCTAGATCTACTGTCTCTATTTTATTATGACAGACCAGCTAGATCTACTGTCTCTATTATATTATGACAAACCAGCTAGATCTACTGTCTCTATTATATTATGACAGACCAGCTATATCTACTGTCTCTATTATATTATGACTGACCAAATAGATCTACTGTCTCTAATGTATTATGACAGACCAGCTAGATCTACTGTCTCTATTATATTATGACAGACCAGCTAGATCTACTGTCTCTATTATATTATGACAGACCAGCTATATCTACTGTCTCTATTAAATTATGACAGACCAGCTAGATCTACTGTCTCTATTATATTATGATAGACCAGCTATATCTACTGTCTCTATTGTATTATGACAGACCAGCTAGATCTACTGTCTCTATTGTATTATGACAGACCAGCTAGATCTACTGTCTCTATTATATTATGACAGACCAGCTAGATCTACTGTCTCTATTATATTATGACAGACCAGCTAGATCTACTGTCTCTATTATATTATGACAGACCAGCTATATCTACTGTCTCTATTATATTATGACAGACCAGCTAGATCTACTGTCTCTATTATATTATGATAGACCAGCTAGATCTACTGTCTCTATTGTATTATGACAGACCAGCTAGATCTACTGTCTCTATTGTATTATGACAGACCAGCTATATCTACTGTCTCTATTATATTATGACTGACCAGCTAGATCTACTGTCTCTATTATATTATGACAGACCAGCTAGATCTACTGTCTCTATTATATTATGACATACCAGCTATATCTACTGTCTCTGTTATATTATGACTGACCAGCTAGATCTACTGTCTCTATTATATTATGACAGACCAGCTAGAACTACTGTCTCTATTGTATTATGACAGACCAGCTAGATCTACTGTCTCTATTATAATATGGCAGACCAGCTAGATCTACTGTCTCTATTATAATATGACAGACCAGCTAGATCTACTGTCTCTATTATATTATGACAGACCAGCTAGATCTACTGTCTCTATTGTATTATGACAGACCAGCTAGATCTACTGTCTCCATTATATTATGGCAGACCAGCTAGATCTACTGTCTTTAATATATTATGACAGACCAGCTAGATCTACTGTCTCTATTTTATTATGACAGACCAGCTAGATCTACTGTCTCTATTATATTATGACAAACCAGCTAGATCTACTGTCTCTATTATATTATGACAGACCAGCTATATCTACTGTCTCTATTATATTATGACTGACCAAATAGATCTACTGTCTCTAATGTATTATGACAGACCAGCTAGATCTACTGTCTTTATTATATTATGACAAACCAGCTAGATCTACTGTCTGTATTATAATTTGACAAACCAGCTAGATCTACTGTCTCTATTATATTATGACAAACCAGCTAGATCTACTGTCTCTATTATATTATGACTGACCAGCTAGATCTACTGTCTCTATTATATTATGACATACCAGCTAGATCTACTGTCTCTATTATATTATGACTGACCAGCTAGATCTACTGTCTCTATTATATTATGACAGACCAGCTAGATCTACTGTCTCTATTATATTATGACAGACCAGCTAGATCTACTGTCTCTATTATATTATGACAGACCAGCTAGATCTACTGTCTCTATTATATTATGACAGACCAGCTATATCTACTGTCTCTATTAAATTATGACAGACCAGCTAGATCTACTGTCTCTATTATATTATGATAGACCAGCTATATCTACTGTCTCTATTGTATTATGACAGACCAGCTAGATCTACTGTCTCTATTGTATTATGACAGACCAGCTAGATCTACTGTCTCTATTATATTATGACAGACCAGCTAGATCTACTGTCTCTATTATATTATGACAGACCAGCTAGATCTACTGTCTCTATTATATTATGACAGACCAGCTATATCTACTGTCTCTATTATATTATGACAGACCAGCTAGATCTACTGTCTCTATTATATTATGATAGACCAGCTAGATCTACTGTCTCTATTGTATTATGACAGACCAGCTAGATCTACTGTCTCTATTGTATTATGACAGACCAGCTATATCTACTGTCTCTATTATATTATGACTGACCAGCTAGATCTACTGTCTCTATTATATTATGACAGACCAGCTAGATCTACTGTCTCTATTGTATTATGACAGACCAGCTAGATCTACTGTCTCTATTATATTATGACTGACCAAATAGATCTACTGTCTCTAATGTATTATGACAGACCAGCTAGATCTACTGTCTCTAATGTATTATGACAGACCAGCTAGATCTACTGTCTCTATTATATTATGACAAACCAGCTAGATCTACTGTCTGTATTATAATTTGACAGATCAGCTAGATCTGTCTCTATTGTATTATGACAGACCAGCTAGATCTACTGTCTGTATTGTATTATGACAGACCAGCTAGATCTACTGTCTCTATTATATTATGACAAACCAGCTAGATCTACTGCCTCTGTTATATTATGACAAACCAGCTATATCTACTGTCTCTATTATATTATGACTGACCAGCTAGATCTACTGTCTCTATTATAATATGACAGACCAGCTAGATCTACTGTCTCTATTGTAGTATGACAGACCATCTAGATCTACTGTCTCTATTATATTATGACACACCAGCTAGATCTACTCTCTCTATTATATTATGACTGACCAGCTAGATCTACTGTCTCTATTATATTATGACAGACCAGCTATATCTACTGTCTCTATTATATTATGACTGACCAGCTAGATCTACTGTCTCTATTATATTATGACATACCAGCTATATCTACTGTCTCTGTTATATTATGACTGACCAGCTAGATCTACTGTCTCTATTATATTATGACATACCAGCTAGATCTACTGTCTCTATTGTATTATGACAGACCAGCTAGATCTACTGTCTCTATTATAATATGGCAGACCAGCTAGATCTACTGTCTCTATTATAATATGACAGACCAGCTAGATCTACTGTCTCTATTATATTATGACAGACCAGCTAGATCTACTGTCTCTATTGTATTATGACAGACCAGCTAGATCTACTGTCTCCATTATATTATGACAGACCAGCTAGATCTACTGTCTTTAATATATTATGACAGACCAGCTAGATCTACTGTCTCTATTGTATTATGACAGACCAGCTAGATCTACTGTCTCTATTATATTATGACAAACCAGCTAGATCTACTGTCTCTATTATATTATGACAGACCAGCTATATCTACTGTCTCTATTATATTATGACTGACCAAATAGATCTACTGTCTCTAATGTATTATGACAGACCAGCTAGATCTACTGTCTCTATTATATTATGACTGACCAAATAGATCTACTGTCTCTAATGTATTATGACAGACCAGCTAGATCTACTGTCTCTATTATATTATGACAAACCAGCTAGATCTACTGTCTGTATTATAATTTGACAGACCAGCTAGATCTACTGTCTCTATTATATTATGACAGACCAGCTATATCTACTGTCTCTATTATATTATGACTGACCAAATAGATCTACTGTCTCTAATGTATTATGACAGACCAGCTAGATCTACTGTCTTTATTATATTATGACAAACCAGCTAGATCTACTGTCTGTATTATAATTTGACAAACCAGCTAGATCTACTGTCTCTATTATATTATGACAAACCAGCTAGATCTACTGTCTCTATTATATTATGACAGACCAGCTAGATCTACTGTCTCTATTGTATTATGACAGACCAGCTAGATCTACTGTCTCCATTATATTATGACAGACCAGCTAGATCTACTGTCTTTAATATATTATGACAGACCAGCTAGATCTACTGTCTCTATTGTATTATGACAGACCAGCTAGATCTACTGTCTCTATTATATTATGACAAACCAGCTAGATCTACTGTCTCTATTATATTATGACAGACCAGCTATATCTACTGTCTCTATTATATTATGACTGACCAAATAGATCTACTGTCTCTAATGTATTATGACAGACCAGCTAGATCTACTGTCTCTATTATATTATGACTGACCAAATATATCTACTGTCTCTAATGTATTATGACAGACCAGCTAGATCTACTGTCTCTATTATATTATGACAAACCAGCTAGATCTACTGTCTCTATTATATTATGACAGACCAGCTATATCTACTGTCTCTATTATATTATGACTGACCAAATAGATCTACTGTCTCTAATGTATTATGACAGACCAGCTAGATCTACTGTCTCTATTATATTATGACTGACCAAATAGATCTACTGTCTCTAATGTATTATGACAGACCAGCTAGATCTACTGTCTCTATTATATTATGACAAACCAGCTAGATCTACTGTCTGTATTATAATTTGACAGACCAGCTAGATCTACTGTCTCTATTATATTATGACAGACCAGCTATATCTACTGTCTCTATTATATTATGACTGACCAAATAGATCTACTGTCTCTAATGTATTATGACAGACCAGCTAGATCTACTGTCTTTATTATATTATGACAAACCAGCTAGATCTACTGTCTGTATTATAATTTGACAAACCAGCTAGATCTACTGTCTCTATTATATTATGACAAACCAGCTAGATCTACTGTCTCTATTATATTATGACAGACCAGCTAGATCTACTGTCTCTATTGTATTATGACAGACCAGCTAGATCTACTGTCTCCATTATATTATGACAGACCAGCTAGATCTACTGTCTTTAATATATTATGACAGACCAGCTAGATCTACTGTCTCTATTGTATTATGACAGACCAGCTAGATCTACTGTCTCTATTATATTATGACAAACCAGCTAGATCTACTGTCTCTATTATATTATGACAGACCAGCTATATCTACTGTCTCTATTATATTATGACTGACCAAATAGATCTACTGTCTCTAATGTATTATGACAGACCAGCTAGATCTACTGTCTCTATTATATTATGACTGACCAAATATATCTACTGTCTCTAATGTATTATGACAGACCAGCTAGATCTACTGTCTCTATTATATTATGACTGACCAAATAGATCTACTGTCTCTAATGTATTATGACAGACCAGCTAGATCTACTGTCTCTATTATATTATGACAAACCAGCTAGATCTACTGTCTGTATTATAATTTGACAGACCAGCTAGATCTACTGTCTCTATTATATTATGACAGACCAGCTATATCTACTGTCTCTATTATATTATGACTGACAAAATAGATCTACTGTCTCTAATGTATTATGACAGACCAGCTAGATCTACTGTCTTTATTATATTATGACAAACCAGCTAGATCTACTGTCTGTATTATAATTTGACAAAACAGCTAGATCTACTGTCTCTATTATATTATGACAAACCAGCTAGATCTACTGTCTCTATTATATTATGACTGACCAGCTAGATCTACTGTCTCTATTATAATATGACAGACCAGCTAGATCTACTGTCTCTATTGTATTATGACAGACCAGCTAGATCTACTGTCTCTATTATATTATGACATACCAGCTAGATCTACTGTCTCTATTATATTATGACTGACCAGCTAGATCTACTGTCTCTATTATATTATGACAGACCAGCTAGATCTACTGTCTCTATTATATTATGACAGACCAGCTAGATCTACTGTCTCTATTATATTATGACAGACCAGCTAGATCTACTGTCTCTATTATATTATGACAGACCAGCTATATCTACTGTCTCTATTAAATTATGACAGACCAGCTAGATCTACTGTCTCTATTATATTATGATAGACCAGCTATATCTACTGTCTCTATTGTATTATGACAGACCAGCTAGATCTACTGTCTCTATTGTATTATGACAGACCAGCTAGATCTACTGTCTCTATTATATTATGACAGACCAGCTAGATCTACTGTCTCTATTATATTATGACAGACCAGCTAGATCTACTGTCTCTATTATATTATGACAGACCAGCTATATCTACTGTCTCTATTATATTATGACAGACCAGCTAGATCTACTGTCTCTATTATATTATGATAGACCAGCTAGATCTACTGTCTCTATTGTATTATGACAGACCAGCTAGATCTACTGTCTCTATTGTATTATGACAGACCAGCTATATCTACTGTCTCTATTATATTATGACTGACCAGCTAGATCTACTGTCTCTATTATATTATGACAGACCAGCTAGATCTACTGTCTCTATTGTATTATGACAGACCAGCTAGATCTACTGTCTCTATTATATTATGACTGACCAAATAGATCTACTGTCTCTAATGTATTATGACAGACCAGCTAGATCTACTGTCTCTAATGTATTATGACAGACCAGCTAGATCTACTGTCTCTATTATATTATGACAAACCAGCTAGATCTACTGTCTGTATTATAATTTGACAGATCAGCTAGATCTGTCTCTATTGTATTATGACAGACCAGCTAGATCTACTGTCTGTATTGTATTATGACAGACCAGCTAGATCTACTGTCTCTATTATATTATGACAAACCAGCTAGATCTACTGCCTCTGTTATATTATGACAGACCAGCTATATCTACTGTCTCTATTATATTATGACTGACCAGCTAGATCTACTGTCTCTATTATAATATGACAGACCAGCTAGATCTACTGTCTCTATTGTATTATGACAGACCATCTAGATCTACTGTCTCTATTATATTATGACAGACCAGCTAGATCTACTCTCTCTATTATATTATGACTGACCAGCTAGATCTACTGTCTCTATTATATTATGACAGACCAGCTATATCTACTGTCTCTATTATATTATGACTGACCAGCTAGATCTACTGTCTCTATTATATTATGACATACCAGCTATATCTACTGTCTCTGTTATATTATGACTGACCAGCTAGATCTACTGTCTCTATTATATTATGACATACCAGCTAGATCTACTGTCTCTATTGTATTATGACAGACCAGCTAGATCTACTGTCTCTATTATAATATGGCAGACCAGCTAGATCTACTGTCTCTATTATAATATGACAGACCAGCTAGATCTACTGTCTCTATTATATTATGACAGACCAGCTAGATCTACTGTCTCTATTGTATTATGACAGACCAGCTAGATCTACTGTCTTCATTATATTATGACAGACCAGCTAGATCTACTGTCTTTAATATATTATGACAGACCAGCTAGATCTACTGTCTCTATTATATTATGACAAACCAGCTAGATCTACTGTCTCTATTATAATATGACAGACCAGCTAGATCTACTGTCTCTATTATATTATGACAGACCAGCTAGATCTACTGTCTCTATTGTATTATGACAGACCAGCTAGATCTACTGTCTCCATTATATTATGACAGACCAGCTAGATCTACTGTCTTTAATATATTATGACAGACCAGCTAGATCTACTGTCTCTATTATATTATGACAAACCAGCTAGATCTACTGTCTCTATTATATTATGACAGACCAGCTAGATCTACTGTCTCTGTTATATTATGACAAACCAGCTAGATCTACTGTCTCTATTATATTATGACAGACCAGCTATATCTACTGTCTCTATTATATTATGACTGACCAAATAGATCTACTGTCTCTAATGTATTATGACAGACCAGCTAGATCTACTGTCTCTATTATATTATGACTGACCAAATAGATCTACTGTCTCTAATGTATTATGACAGACCAGCTAGATCTACTGTCTCTATTATATTATGACTGACCAAATAGATCTACTGTCTCTAATGTATTATGACAGACCAGCTAGATCTACTGTCTCTATTATATTATGACAAACCAGCTAGATCTACTGTCTGTATTATAATTTGACAGACCAGCTAGATCTACTGTCTCTATTATATTATGACTGACCAGCTAGATCTACTGTCTCTATTATAATATGACAGACCAGCTATATCTACTGTCTCTATTATATTATGACTGACCAGCTAGATCTACTGTCTCTATTAGAATATGACAGACCAGCTAGATCTACTGTCTCTATTGTATTATGACAGACCAGCTAGATCTACTGTCTATTATATTATGACATACCAGCTAGATCTACTGTCTCTATTATATTATGACTGACCAGCTAGATCTACTGTCTCTATTATATTATGACAGACCAGCTAGATCTACTGTCTCTATTATATTATGACAGACCAGCTAGATCTACTGTCTCTATTATATTATGACAGACCAGCTATATCTACTGTCTCTATTATATTATGACAGACCAGCTAGATCTACTGTCTCTATTATATTATGATAGACCAGCTAGATCTACTGTCTTTATTGTATTATGACAGACCAGCTAGATCTACTGTCTCTATTGTATTATGACAGACCAGCTATATCTACTGTCTCTATTATATTATGACTGACCAAATAGATCTACTGTCTCTAATGTATTATGACAGACCAGCTAGATCTACTGTCTCTAATGTATTATGACAGACCAGCTAGATCTACTGTCTCTATTATATTATGACAAACCAGCTAGATCTACTGCCTCTGTTATATTATGACAGACCAGCTATATCTACTGTCTCTATTATATTATGATTGACCAGCTAGATCTACTGTCTCTATTATAATATGACAGACCAGCTAGATCTACTGTCTCTATTGTATTATGACAGACCAGCTAGATCTACTCTCTCTATTATATTATGACTGACCAGCTAGATCTACTGTCTCTATTATATTATGACAGACCAGCTATATCTACTGTCTCTATTATATTATGACTGACCAGCTAGATCTACTGTCTCTATTATATTATGACATACCAGCTATATCTACTGTCTCTGTTATATTATGACTGACCAGCTAGATCTACTGTCTCTATTATATTATGACAGACCAGCTAGATCTACTGTCTCTATTGTATTATGACAGACCAGCTAGATCTACTGTCTCTATTATAATATGGCAGACCAGCTAGATCTACTGTCTCTATTATAATATGACAGACCAGCTAGATCTACTGTCTCTATTATATTATGACAGACCAGCTAGATCTACTGTCTCTATTGTATTATGACAGACCAGCTAGATCTACTGTCTCTATTTTATTATGACAGACCAGCTAGATCTACTGTCTCTATTATATTATGACAAACCAGCTAGATCTACTGTCTCTATTATATTATGACAGACCAGCTATATCTACTGTCTCTATTATATTATGACTGACCAAATAGATCTACTGTCTCTAATGTATTATGACAGACCAGCTAGATCTACTGTCTCTATTATATTATGACATACCAGCTAGATCTACTGTCTCTATTATATTATGACTGACCAGCTAGATCTACTGTCTCTATTATATTATGACAGACCAGCTAGATCTACTGTCTCTATTATATTATGACAGACCAGCTAGATCTACTGTCTCTATTATATTATGACAGACCAGCTAGATCTACTGTCTCTATTATATTATGACAGACCAGCTATATCTACTGTCTCTATTAAATTATGACAGACCAGCTAGATCTACTGTCTCTATTATATTATGATAGACCAGCTATATCTACTGTCTCTATTGTATTATGACAGACCAGCTAGATCTACTGTCTCTATTGTATTATGACAGACCAGCTAGATCTACTGTCTCTATTATATTATGACAGACCAGCTAGATCTACTGTCTCTATTATATTATGACAGACCAGCTAGATCTACTGTCTCTATTATATTATGACAGACCAGCTATATCTACTGTCTCTATTATATTATGACAGACCAGCTAGATCTACTGTCTCTATTATATTATGATAGACCAGCTAGATCTACTGTCTCTATTGTATTATGACAGACCAGCTAGATCTACTGTCTCTATTGTATTATGACAGACCAGCTATATCTACTGTCTCTATTATATTATGACTGACCAGCTAGATCTACTGTCTCTATTATATTATGACAGACCAGCTAGATCTACTGTCTCTATTGTATTATGACAGACCAGCTAGATCTACTGTCTCTATTATATTATGACAGACCAGCTAGATCTACTGTCTCTATTATATTATGACTGACCAGCTAGATCTACTGTCTCTATTATATTATGACAGACCAGCTAGATCTACTGTCTCTATTAAATTATGACAGACCAGCTAGATCTACTGTCTGTATTATAATTTGACAGATCAGCTAGATCTGTCTCTATTGTATTATGACAGACCAGCTAGATCTACTGTCTCTATTGTATTGTGAGAGACCAGCTAGATCTACTGTCTCTATTGTATTATGACAGACCAGCTAGATCTACTGTCTCTATTGTATTATGACAGACCAGCTAGATCTACTGTCTGTGTCTCTATTATATTATGACAGACCAGGTAGATCTACTGTCTCTATTACAATATGACAGACCAGCGAGAACTACTGTCTCTATTATACTATGACAGAGCAGCTAGATCTACTGTCTCTATTATATTATGACAGACCAGCTAGATCTCCGGTCTCTGTGTCTGTATTATATGACAGACCAGCTAGATCTACTGTCTCTATTATATTATGACAGAGTAGCTAGATCTACTGTCTCTATTGTATTATGACAGACCAGCTAGATCTACTGTCTCTATTATAATATGGCAGACCAGCTAGATCTACTGTCTCTATTATGATATGACAGACCAGCTAGATCTACTGTCTCTATTGTATTATGACAGACCAGCTAGATCTACTGTCTCTATTGTATTATGACAGACCAGCTAGATCTACTGTCTCTATTATATTATGACTGACCAAATAGATCTACTGTCTCTAATGTATTATGACAGACCAGCTAGATCTACTGTCTCTAATGTATTATGACAGACCAGCTAGATCTACTGTCTCTATTATATTATGACAAACCAGCTAGATCTACTGCCTCTGTTATATTATGACAGACCAGCTATATCTACTGTCTCTATTATATTATGACTGACCAGCTAGATCTGCTGTCTCTATTATAATATGACAGACCAGCTAGATCTACTGTCTCTATTGTATTATGACAGACCTGCTATATCTACTGTCTCTATTATATTATGACAAACCAGCTAGATCTACTGTCTGTATTATAATTTGACAGACCAGCTAGATCTACTGTCTCTATTATATTATGACTGACCAGCTAGATCTACTGTCTCTATTATAATATGACAGACCAGCTATATCTACTGTCTCTATTATATTATGACTGACCAGCTAGATCTACTGTCTCTATTAGAATATGACAGACCAGCTAGATCTACTGTCTCTATTGTATTATGACAGACCAGCTAGATCTACTGTCTATTATATTATGACATACCAGCTAGATCTACTGTCTCTATTATATTATGACTGACCAGCTAGATCTACTGTCTCTATTATATTATGACAGACCAGCTAGATCTACTGTCTCTATTATATTATGACAGACCAGCTAGATCTACTGTCTCTATTATATTATGACTGACCAAATAGATCTACTGTCTCTAATGTATTATGACAGACCAGCTAGATCTACTGTCTCTATTATATTATGACAAACCAGCTAGATCTACTGTCTGTATTATAATTTGACAGACCAGCTAGATCTACTGTCTCTATTATATTATGACTGACCAGCTAGATCTACTGTCTCTATTATAATATGACAGACCAGCTATATCTACTGTCTCTATTATATTATGACTGACCAGCTAGATCTACTGTCTCTATTAGAATATGACAGACCAGCTAGATCTACTGTCTCTATTGTATTATGACAGACCAGCTAGATCTACTGTCTATTAT
Organism: Oncorhynchus nerka; assembly: GCF_034236695.1. NCBI lineage: Eukaryota > Metazoa > Chordata > Actinopteri > Salmoniformes > Salmonidae > Oncorhynchus > Oncorhynchus nerka. The sequence continues at coordinate 200,814 of NW_027040460.1, forward strand.
ATTATGACATACCAGCTAGATCTACTGTCTCTATTATATTATGACTGACCAGCTAGATCTACTGTCTCTATTATATTATGACAGACCAGCTAGATCTACTGTCTCTATTATATTATGACAGACCAGCTAGATCTACTGTCTCTATTATATTATGACAGACCAGCTATATCTACTGTCTCTATTATATTATGACAGACCAGCTAGATCTACTGTCTCTATTATATTATGATAGACCAGCTAGATCTACTGTCTTTATTGTATTATGACAGACCAGCTAGATCTACTGTCTCTATTGTATTATGACAGACCAGCTATATCTACTGTCTCTATTATATTATGACTGACCAAATAGATCTACTGTCTCTAATGTATTATGACAGACCAGCTAGATCTACTGTCTCTAATGTATTATGACAGACCAGCTAGATCTACTGTCTCTATTATATTATGACAAACCAGCTAGATCTACTGCCTCTGTTATATTATGACAGACCAGCTATATCTACTGTCTCTATTATATTATGATTGACCAGCTAGATCTACTGTCTCTATTATAATATGACAGACCAGCTAGATCTACTGTCTCTATTGTATTATGACAGACCAGCTAGATCTACTCTCTCTATTATATTATGACTGACCAGCTAGATCTACTGTCTCTATTATATTATGACAGACCAGCTATATCTACTGTCTCTATTATATTATGACTGACCAGCTAGATCTACTGTCTCTATTATATTATGACATACCAGCTATATCTACTGTCTCTGTTATATTATGACTGACCAGCTAGATCTACTGTCTCTATTATATTATGACAGACCAGCTAGATCTACTGTCTCTATTGTATTATGACAGACCAGCTAGATCTACTGTCTCTATTATAATATGGCAGACCAGCTAGATCTACTGTCTCTATTATAATATGACAGACCAGCTAGATCTACTGTCTCTATTATATTATGACAGACCAGCTAGATCTACTGTCTCTATTGTATTATGACAGACCAGCTAGATCTACTGTCTCTATTTTATTATGACAGACCAGCTAGATCTACTGTCTCTATTATATTATGACAAACCAGCTAGATCTACTGTCTCTATTATATTATGACAGACCAGCTATATCTACTGTCTCTATTATATTATGACTGACCAAATAGATCTACTGTCTCTCTAATGTATTATGACAGACCAGCTAGATCTACTGTCTCTATTATATTATGACATACCAGCTAGATCTACTGTCTCTATTATATTATGACTGACCAGCTAGATCTACTGTCTCTATTATATTATGACAGACCAGCTAGATCTACTGTCTCTATTATATTATGACAGACCAGCTAGATCTACTGTCTCTATTATATTATGACAGACCAGCTAGATCTACTGTCTCTATTATATTATGACAGACCAGCTATATCTACTGTCTCTATTAAATTATGACAGACCAGCTAGATCTACTGTCTCTATTATATTATGATAGACCAGCTATATCTACTGTCTCTATTGTATTATGACAGACCAGCTAGATCTACTGTCTCTATTGTATTATGACAGACCAGCTAGATCTACTGTCTCTATTATATTATGACAGACCAGCTAGATCTACTGTCTCTATTATATTATGACAGACCAGCTAGATCTACTGTCTCTATTATATTATGACAGACCAGCTATATCTACTGTCTCTATTATATTATGACAGACCAGCTAGATCTACTGTCTCTATTATATTATGATAGACCAGCTAGATCTACTGTCTCTATTGTATTATGACAGACCAGCTAGATCTACTGTCTCTATTGTATTATGACAGACCAGCTATATCTACTGTCTCTATTATATTATGACTGACCAGCTAGATCTACTGTCTCTATTATATTATGACAGACCAGCTAGATCTACTGTCTCTATTGTATTATGACAGACCAGCTAGATCTACTGTCTCTATTATATTATGACAGACCAGCTAGATCTACTGTCTCTATTATATTATGACTGACCAGCTAGATCTACTGTCTCTATTATATTATGACAGACCAGCTAGATCTACTGTCTCTATTAAATTATGACAGACCAGCTAGATCTACTGTCTGTATTATAATTTGACAGATCAGCTAGATCTGTCTCTATTGTATTATGACAGACCAGCTAGATCTACTGTCTCTATTGTATTGTGAGAGACCAGCTAGATCTACTGTCTCTATTGTATTATGACAGACCAGCTAGATCTACTGTCTCTATTGTATTATGACAGACCAGCTAGATCTACCGTCTGTGTCTCTATTATATTATGACAGACCAGGTAGATCTACTGTCTCTATTACAATATGACAGACCAGCGAGAACTACTGTCTCTATTATACTATGACAGAGCAGCTAGATCTACTGTCTCTATTATATTATGACAGACCAGCTAGATCTCCGGTCTCTGTGTCTGTATTATATTGTGACAGACCAGCTAGATCTACTGTCTCTATTATATTATGACAGAGTAGCTAGATCTACTGTCTCTATTGTATTATGACAGACCAGCTAGATCTACTGTCTCTATTATAATATGGCAGACCAGCTAGATCTACTGTCTCTATTATGATATGACAGACCAGCTAGATCTACTGTCTCTATTGTATTATGACAGACCAGCTAGATCTACTGTCTCTATTGTATTATGACAGACCAGCTAGATCTACTGTCTCTATTATATTATGACTGACCAAATAGATCTACTGTCTCTAATGTATTATGACAGACCAGCTAGATCTACTGTCTCTAATGTATTATGACAGACCAGCTAGATCTACTGTCTCTATTATATTATGACAAACCAGCTAGATCTACTGCCTCTGTTATATTATGACAGACCAGCTATATCTACTGTCTCTATTATATTATGACTGACCAGCTAGATCTGCTGTCTCTATTATAATATGACAGACCAGCTAGATCTACTGTCTCTATTGTATTATGACAGACCTGCTATATCTACTGTCTCTATTATATTATGACAGACCAGCTAGATCTACTCTCTCTATTATATTATGACTGACCAGCTAGATCTACTGTCTCTATTATATTATGACAGACCAGCTATATCTACTGTCTCTATTATATTATGACTGACCAGCTAGATCTACTGTCTCTATTATATTATGACATACCAGCTATATCTACTGTCTCTGTTATATTATGACTGACCAGCTAGATCTACTGTCTCTATTATATTATGACAGACCAGCTAGATCTACTGTCTCTATTATATTATGACAGACCAGCTAGATCTACTGTCTTTAATATATTATGACAGACCAGCTAGATCTACTGTCTCTATTATATTAGGACAAACCAGCTAGATCTACTGTCTGCATTATAATTTGACAGATCAGCTAGATCTGTCTCTATTGTATTATGACAGACCAGCTAGATCTACTGTCTCTATTATAATATGACAGACCAGCTAGATCTACTGTCTCTATTATATTATGACAGACCAGCTAGATCTACTGTCTCTATTGTATTATGACAGATCAGCTAGATCTACTGTCTCCATTATATTATGACAGACCAGCTAGATATACTGTCTTTAATATATTATGACAGACCAGCTAGATCTACTGTCTCTATTGTATTATGACAGACCAGCTAGATCTACTGTCTCTATTATATTATGACAAACCAGCTAGATCTACTGTCTCTATTATATTATGACAGACCAGCTATATCTACTGTCTCTATTATATTATGACTGACCAAATAGATCTACTGTCTCTAATGTATTATGACAGACCAGCTAGATCTACTGTCTCTATTATATTATGACTGACCAAATAGATCTACTGTCTCTAATGTATTATGACAGACCAGCTAGATCTACTGTCTCTATTATATTATGACTGACCAAATAGATCTACTGTCTCTAATGTATTATGACAGACCAGCTAGATCTACTGTCTCTATTATATTATGACAAACCAGCTAGATCTACTGTCTGTATTATAATTTGACAGACCAGCTAGATCTACTGTCTCTATTATATTATGACTGACCAGCTAGATCTACTGTCTCTATTATATTATGACAGACCAGCTAGATCTACTGTCTCTATTGTATTATGACAGACCAGCTAGATCTACTGTCTATTATATTATGACATACCAGCTAGATCTACTGTCTCTATTATATTATGACTGACCAGCTAGATCTACTGTCTCTATTATATTATGACAGACCAGCTAGATCTACTGTCTCTATTATATTATGACAGACCAGCTAGATCTACTGTCTCTATTATATTATGACAGACCAGCTATATCTACTGTCTCTATTGTATTATGACAGACCAGCTAGATCTACTGTCTCTATTGTATTATGACAGACCAGCTAGATCTACTGTCTCTATTATATTATGACAAACCAGATAGATCTACTGCCTCTATTATATTATGACAGACCAGCTATATCTACTGTCTCTATTATATTATGACTGACCAGCTAGATCTACTGTCTCTATTATAATATGACAGACCAGCTAGATCTACTGTCTCTATTGTATTATGACAGACCAGCTATATCTACTGTCTCTATTATATTATGACAGACCAGCTAGATCTACTGTCTCTATTATATTATGACAGACCAGCTAGATCTACTGTCTCTATTATAATATGGCAGACCAGCTAGATCTACTGTCTCTATTATAATATGACAGACCAGCTAGATCTACTGTCTCTATTGTATTATGACAGACCAGCTAGATCTACTGTCTCTATTATAATATGACAGACCAGCTAGATCTACTGTCTCTATTGTATTATGACAGACCAGCTAGATCTACTGTCTCCATTATATTATGACAGACCAGCTAGATCTATTGTCTCTAATATATTATGACAGACCAGCTAGATCTACTGTCTCTATTGTATTATGACAGACCAGCTAGATCTACTGTCTCTATTGTATTATGACAGACCAGCTAGATCTACTGTCTCTATTATATTAGGACAGACCAGCTAGATCTACTGTCCCTATTATATTATGACAGACCAGCTATATCTACTGTCTCTATTATATTATGACTGACCAAATAGATCTACTGTCTCTATTGTATTATGACAGACCAGCTAGATCTACTGTCTCTATTATATTATGACAAACCAGCTAGATCTACTGTCTCTATTATATTATGACAGACCAGCTATATCTACTGTCTCTATTATAATATGACAGACCAGCTAGATCTACTGTCTCTACTGTATTATGACAGACCAGCTAGATCTACTGTCTCTACTATATTATGACAGACCAGCTAGATCTACTGTCTCTATTATATGATGACTGACCAGCTAGATCTACTGTCTCTATTACATTATGACAGAATAGCTAGATCTACTGTCTCTATTATATTATGACAGACCAGCTAGATCTACTGTCTCTATTGTATTATGACAGACCAGCTAGATCTCCGGTCTCTGTGTCTCTATTATATTATGACAAACCAGCTAGATCTACTGTCTGTATAATAATTTGACAGATCAGCTAGATCTACTGTCTCTATTATATTATGACAGACCAGCTAGATCTACTGTCTCTATTATATTATGACAGACCAGCTAGATCTACTGTCTCTAATGTATTATGACAGACCAGCTAGATCTACTGTCTCTATTATATTATGACAAACCAGCTAGATCTACTGTCTGTATTATAATTTGACAGATCAGCTAGATCTACTGTCTGTATTATAATTTGACAGATCAGCTAGATCTGTCTCTATTGTATTATGACAGACCAGCTAGATCTACTGTCTCTATTATAATATGGCAGACCAGCTAGATCTACTGTCTCTATTATAATATGACAGACCAGCTAGATCTACTGTCTCTATTGTATTATGACAGACCAGCTATATCTACTGTCTCTATTATATTATGACTGACCAGCTAGATCTACTCTCTCTATTATAATATGACAGACCAGCTAGATCTACTGTCTCTATTGTATTATGACAGACCAGCTAGATCTACTGTCTCCATTATATTATGACAGACCAGCTAGATCTACTGTCTCTAATATATTATGACAGACCAGCTAGATCTACTGTCTCTATTGTATTATGAAAGACCAGCTAGATCTACTGTCTCTATTATATTATGACAAACCAGCTAGATCTACTGTCTCTATTATATTATGACAGACCAGCTATATCTACTGTCTCTATTATATTATGACTGACCAAATAGATCTACTGTCTCTATTATAATATGACAGACCAGCTAGATCTACTGTCTCTATTGTATTATGACAGACCAGCTAGATCTACTGTCTCTATTGTATTATGACAGACCAGCTAGATCTACTGTCTCCATTATATTATGACAGACCAGCTAGATCTACTGTCTCTATTATATTATGACAAACCAGCTAGATCTACTGTCTCTATTATATTATGACAGACCAGCTATATCTACTGTCTCTATTATATTATGACTGACCAGCTAGATCTACTGTCTCTATTATATTATGACAGACCAGCTAGATCTACTGTCTCTATTATATTATGACAGACCAGCTAGATCTACTGTCTCTATTATATTATGACAGACCAGCTAGATCTACTGTCTCTATTATATTATGACAGACCAGCTAGATCTACTGTCTCTAATGTATTATGACAGACCAGCTAGATCTACTGTCTCTATTATATTATGACAGACCAGCTAGATCTACTGTCTCTATTATATTATGACAGACCAGCTAGATCTGTCTCTATTGTATTATGACAGACCAGCTAGATCTACTGTCTCTATTATATTATGACAGACCAGCTAGATCTACTGTCTCTATTATATTATGACAGACCAGCTAGATCTACTGTCTCTATTATATTATGACAGACCAGCTATATCTACTGTCTCTATTATATTATGACAGACCAGCTAGATCTACTGTCTCTATTATATTATGACAGACCAGCTAGATCTACTGTCTCTATTATATTATGACAGACCAGCTAGATCTACTGTCTCTATTGTATTATGACAGACCAGCTAGATCTACTGTCTCTATTATATTATGACAGACCAGCTAGATCTACTGTCTCTATTATATTATGACAGACCAGCTAGATCTACTGTCTCTATTATATTATGACAGACCAGCTAGATCTACTGTCTCTATTATATTATGACAGACCAGCTAGATCTACTGTCTCTATTATATTATGACAGACCAGCTAGATCTACCAGCTAGATCTACTGTCTCTATTATATTATGACAGACCAGCTAGATCTACTGTCTCTATTATATTATGACAGACCAGCTAGATCTACTGTCTCTATTATATTATGACAGACCAGCTAGATCTACTGTCTCTATTGTATTATGACAGACCAGCTAGATCTACTGTCTCTATTATATTATGACAGACCAGCTAGATCTACTGTCTCTATTATATTATGACAGACCAGCTAGATCTACTGTCTCTATTATATTATGACAGACCAGCTATATCTACTGTCTCTATTATATTATGACAGACCAGCTAGATCTACTGTCTCTATTATATTATGACAGACCAGCTAGATCTACTGTCTCTATTATATTATGACAGACCAGCTAGATCTACTGTCTCTAGATCTACTGTATTATTATTATTAGACCAGCTAGATCTACTGTCTCTATTATATTATGACAGACCAGCTAGATCTACTGTCTCTATTATATTTGACAGACCAGCTAGATCTACTGTCTCTATTATATTATGACAGACCAGCTAGATCTACTGTCTCTATTATATTATGACAGACCAGCTAGATCTACTGTCTCTATTATATTATGACAGACCAGCTAGATCTACTGTCTCTATTATATTATGACAGACCAGCTAGATCTACTGTCTCTATTATATTATGACAGACCAGCTAGATCTACTGTCTCTATTATATTATGACAGACCAGCTAGATCTACTGTCTCTATTATATTATGACAGACCAGCTAGATCTACTGTCTCTATTATATTATGACAGACCAGCTAGATCTACTGTCTCTATTATATTATGACAGACCAGCTAGATCTACTGTCTCTATTATATTATGACAGACCAGCTAGATCTACTGTCTCTATTATATTATGACAGACCAGCTAGATCTACTGTCTCCATTATATTATGACAGACCAGCTAGATCTACTGTCTCTAATATATTATGACAGACCAGCTAGATCTACTGTCTCTATTGTATTATGACAGACCAGCTAGATCTACTGTCTCTATTATATTATGACAAACCAGCTATATCCACTGTCTCTATTATATTATGACAGACCAGCTAGATCTACTGTCTCTATTGTATTATGACAGACCAGCTAGATCTACTGTCTCCATTATATTATGACAGACCAGCTAGATCTACTGTCTCTAATATATTATGACAGACCAGCTAGATCTACTGTCTCTAATATAATATGGCAGACCAGCTAGATCTACTGTCTCTATTATAATATGACAGACCAGCTAGATCTACTGTCTCTATTGTATTATGACAGACCAGCTAGATCTACTGTCTCTATTGTATTATGACAGACCAGTTAGATCTACTGTCTCCATTATATTATGACAGACCAGCTAGATCTACTGTCTCTAATATATTATGACAGACCAGCTAGATCTACTGTCTCTATTGTATTATGACAGACCAGCTAGATCTACTGTCTCTATTATTTTATGACAAACCAGCTAGATCTACTGTCTCTGTTATATTATGACAGACCAGCTATATCTACTGTCTCTATTATATTATGACAGAGCCGCTAGATCTACTGTCTCTATTATATTATGACAGACCAGCTATATCTACTGTCTCTATTATATAATGACAGACCAGCTAGATCTACTGTCTCTATTATAATATGGCAGACCAGCTAGATCTACTGTCTCTATTATAATATGACAGACCAGCTAGATCTACTTTCTCTATTATATTATGACAGACCAGCTATATCTACTGTCTCTATTATATAATGACAGACCAGCTAGATCTACTGCCTCTATTATATTATGACAGACCAGCTATATCTACTGTCTCTATTATATTATGACTGACCAGCTAGATCTACTGTCTCTATTATAATATGACAGACCAGCTAGATCTACTGTCTCTATTGTATTATGACAGACCAGCTAGATCTACTGTCTCTATTATATTATGACAAACCAGCTATATCCACTGTCTCTATTATATTATGACAGACCAGCTAGATCTACTGTCTCTATTGTATTATGACAGACCAGCTAGATCTACTGTCTCCATTATATTATGACAGACCAGCTAGATCTACTGTCTCCATTATATTATGACAGACCAGCTAGATCTACTGTCTCTATTATAATATGACAGACCAGCTAGATCTACTGTCTCTATTGTATTATGACAGACCAGCTAGATCTACTGTCTCTTTTATATTATGACTGACCAGCTAGATCTACTGTCTCTATTACATTATGACAGACTAGCTAGATCTACTGTCTCTATTATATTATGACAGACCAGCTAGATCTACTGTCTATATTGTATTATGACAGACCAGCTAGATCTACTGTCTCTATTATATTATGACAGACCAGCTAGATCTACTGTCTCTATTATATTATGAAAGACCAGCTATATCTACTGTCTCTATTATATTATGACAGACCAGCTAGATCTACTGTCTCTATTATATTATGATAGACCAGCTAGATCTACTGTCTCTATTGTATTATGACAGACCAGCTAGATCTACTGTCTCTATTGTATTATGACAGACCAGCTAGATCTACTGTCTCTATTATATTATGACAGACCAGCTAGATCTACTGTCTCTTTTATATTATGACTGACCAGCTAGATCTACTGTCTCTATTACATTATGACAGACTAGCTAGATCTACTGTCTCTATTATATTATGACAGACCAGCTAGATCTACTGTCTATATTGTATTATGACAGACCAGCTAGATCTACTGTCTATATTGTATTATGACAGACCAGCTAGATCTACTGTCTCTATTATATTATGACAGACCAGCTAGATCTACTGTCTCTATTATATTATGACAGACCAGCTAGATCTACTGTCTCTATTATATTATGACTGACCAGCTAGAACTACTGTCTCTATTATATTATGACAGACCAGCTAGATCTACTCTCTCTATTATATTATGACAGACCAGCTAGATCTACTGTCTCTATTATATTATGACAAACCAGCTAGATCTACTGTCTGTATTATAATTTGACAGATCAGCTAGATCTACTGTCTCTATTATATTATGACAGACCAGCTAGAGCTACTGTCTCTAATGTATTATGACAGACCAGCTAGATCTACTGTCTCTATTATATTATGACAAACCAGCTAGATCTACTGTCTGTATTATAATTTGACAGATCAGCTAGATCTGTCTCTATTGTATTATGACAGACCAGCTAGATCTACTGTCTCTATTGTATTATGACAGACCAGCTAGATCTACTGTCTCTATTATATTATGACAAACCAGCTAGATCTACTGCCTCTATTATATTATGACAGACCAGCTAGATCTACTGTCTCTAATGTATTATGACAGACCAGCTAGATCTACTGTCTCTATTATATTATGACAGACCAGCTAGATCTACTGTCTCTATTATATTATGACAGACCAGCTAGATCTACTATCTCTATTATATTATGACAGACCAGCTAGATCTACTGTCTCTATTGTATTATGACAGACCAGCTAGATCTACTGTCTCTATTATATTATGACAGACCAGCTAGATCTACTGTCTCTATTATTTTATGACAGACCAGCTAGATCTACTGTCTCTATTATATTATGACTGACCAGCTAGATCTACTGTCTCTATTATTTTATGACAGACCAGCTAGATCTACTGTCTCTATTATATTATGACTGACCAGCTAGATCTACTGTCTCTATTATATTATGACAGACCAGCTAGATCTACTGTCTCTAATGTATTATGACAGACCAGCTAGATCTACTGTCTCTATTATATTATGACAGACCAGCTAGATCTACTGTCTCTATTATATTATGACAGACCAGCTAGATCTACTGTCTCTATTATATTATGACAGACCAGCTAGATCTACTGTCTCTATTATATTATGACAGACCAGCTAGATCTACTGTCTCTATTATTTTATGACAGACCAGCTAGATCTACTGTCTCTATTATATTATGACTGACCAGCTAGATCTACTGTCTCTATTATATTATGACAGACCAGCTAGATCTACTGTCTGTATTATATTATGACAACCAGCTAGATCTACTGTCTCTATTATATTATGACTGACCAAATAGATCTACTGTCTCTAATGTATTATGACAGACCAGCTAGATCTACTGTCTTTATTATATTATGACAAACCAGCTAGATCTACTGTCTGTATTATAATTTGACAGACCAGCTAGATCTACTGTCTCTATTATATTATGACAGACTAGCTAGATCTACTGTCTCTATTATATTATGACAGACCAGCTAGATCTACTGTCTATATTGTATTATGACAGACCAGCTAGATCTACTGTCTCTATTATATTATGACAGACCAGCTAGATCTACTGTCTCTATTATATTATGACAGACCAGCTATATCTACTGTCTCTATTATATTATGACAGACCAGCTAGATCTACTGTCTCTATTATATTATGATAGACCAGCTAGATCTACTGTCTCTATTGTATTATGACAGACCAGCTAGATCTACTGTCTCTATTGTATTATGACAGACCAGCTAGATCTACTGTCTCTATTATATTATGACAGACCAGCTAGATCTACTGTCTCTTTTATATTATGACTGACCAGCTAGATCTACTGTCTCTATTACATTATGACAGACTAGCTAGATCTACTGTCTCTATTATATTATGACAGACCAGCTAGATCTACTGTCTCTATTGTATTATGACAGACCAGCTAGATCTACTGTCTATATTGTATTATGACAGACCAGCTAGATCTACTGTCTCTATTATATTATGACAGACCAGCTAGATCTACTGTCTCTATTATATTATGACAGACCAGCTAGATCTACTGTCTCTATTATATTATGACTGACCAGCTAGAACTACTGTCTCTATTATATTATGACAGACCAGCTAGATCTACTGTCTCTATTATATTATGACAGACCAGCTAGATCTACTGTCTCTATTATATTATGACAAACCAGCTAGATCTACTGTCTCTATTATAATTTGACAGACCAGCTAGATCTACTGTCTCTATTATATTATGACAGACCAGCTAGATCTACTGTCTCTATTATATTATGACAGACCAGCTAGATCTACTGTCTCTATTATATTATGACAGACCAGCTAGATCTACTGTCTGTATTATAATTTGACAGATCAGCTAGATCTGTCTCTATTATATTATGACAGACCAGCTAGATCTACTGTCTCTATTGTATTATGACAGACCAGCTAGATCTACTGTCTCTATTATATTATGACAAACCAGCTAGATCTACTGTCTCTATTATATTATGACAGATCAGCTAGATCTACTGTCTCTATTATATTATGACAGACCAGCTAGATCTACTGTCTCTAATGTATTATGACAGACCAGCTAGATCTACTGTCTCTATTATATTATGACAAACCAGCTAGATCTACTGCCTCTATTATATTATGACAGACCAGCTATATCTACTGTCTCTATTATATTATGACTGACCAGCTAGATCTACTGTCTCTATTATAATATGACAGACCAGCTAGATCTACTGTCTCTATTGTATTATGACAGACCAGCTAGATCTACTGTCTCCATTATATTATGACAAACCAGCTAGATCTACTGTCTCTATTATATTATGACAGACCAGCTATATCTACTGTCTCTATTATATTATGACTGACCAGCTAGATCTACTGTCTCTATTATATTATGACAGACCAGCTAGATCTACTGTCTCTATTATATTATGACAAACCAGCTAGATCTACTGTCTGTATTATAATTTGACAGACCAGCTAGATCTACTGTCTCTATTATATTATGACAACCAGCTAGATCTACTGTCTCTATTATATTATGACAGACCAGCTAGATCTACTGTCTCTATTATATTATGACAAACCAGCTAGATCTACTGTCTCTCTTATATATTATGACAGACCAGCTATATCTACTGTCTCTATTATATTATGACAGACCAGCTAGATCTACTGTCTCTATTATATTATGACAGACCAGCTAGATCTACTGTCTCTATTATATTATGACAGACCAGCTAGATCTACTGTCTCTATTATATTATGACAGACCAGCTAGATCTACTGTCTCTATTATATTATGACAGACCAGCTAGATCTACTGTCTCTATTATATTATGACTGACCAGCTAGATCTACTGTCTCTATTATATTATGACAGACCAGCTAGATCTACTGTCTCTATTACATTATGACAGACCAGCTAGATCTACTGTCTCTATTATATTATGACAGACCAGCTAGATCTACTGTCTCTATTGTATTATGACAGACCAGCTAGATCTACTGTCTCTATTATATTATGACAGACCAGCTAGATCTACTGTCTCTATTATATTATGACAGACCAGCTAGATCTACTGTCTCTATTATATTATGACAGACCAGCTAGATCTACTGTCTCTATTATATTATGACAGACCAGCTAGATCTACTGTCTCTATTGTATTATGACAGACCAGCTAGATCTACTGTCTCTATTATATTATGACAGACCAGCTAGATCTACTGTCTCTATTATATTATGACAGACCAGCTAGATCTACTGTCTCTTTTATATTATGACAGACCAGCTAGATCTACTGTCTCTATTATATTATGACAGACCAGCTAGATCTACTGTCTCTATTATATTATGACAGACCAGCTAGATCTACTGTCTCTATTGTATTATGACAGACCAGCTAGATCTACTGTCTCTATTATATTATGACAGACCAGCTAGATCTACTGTCTATATTGTATTATGACAGACCAGCTAGATCTACTGTCTCTTTTTATATTATGACTGACCAGCTAGATCTACTGTCTCTATTACATTATGACAGACCAGCTAGATCTACTGTCTCTATTATATTATGACAGACCAGCTAGATCTACTGTCTCTATTATATTATGACAGACCAGCTAGATCTACTGTCTCTATTATATTATGACAGACCAGCTAGATCTACTGTCTCTATTATATTATGACAGACCAGCTAGATCTACTGTCTCTATTATATTATGACAGACCAGCTAGATCTACTGTCTCTATTATATTATGACTGACCAGCTAGAACTACTGTCTCTATTATATTATGACAGACCAGCTAGATCTACTGTCTCTATTATATTATGACAGACCAGCTAGATCTACTGTCTCTATTATATTATGACAAACCAGCTAGATCTACTGTCTCTATTATAATTTGACAGACCAGCTAGATCTACTGTCTCTATTATATTATGACAGACCAGCTAGATCTACTGTCTCTATTATATTATGACAGACCAGCTAGATCTACTGTCTCTATTATATTATGACAGACCAGCTAGATCTACTGTCTGTATTATAATTTGACAGACCAGCTAGATCTACTGTCTCTATTGTATTATGACAGACCAGCTAGATCTACTGTCTCTATTATATTATGACAGACCAGCTAGATCTACTGTCTCTATTATATTATGACAAACCAGCTAGATCTACTGTCTCTATTATATTATGACAGACCAGCTAGATCTACTGTCTCTAATGTATTATGACAGACCAGCTAGATCTACTGTCTCTATTATATTATGACAGACCAGCTAGATCTACTGTCTCTATTATATTATGACAGACCAGCTAGATCTACTGTCTCTATTATATTATGACAGACCAGCTAGATCTACTGTCTCTATTGTATTATGACAGACCAGCTAGATCTACTGTCTCTATTATATTATGACAGACCAGCTAGATCTACTGTCTCTATTATTTTATGACAGACCAGCTAGATCTACTGTCTCTATTATATTATGACAGACCAGCTAGATCTACTGTCTCTATTATATTATGACAGACCAGCTAGATCTACTGTCTCTATTATATTATGACTGACCAGCTAGATCTACTGTCTCTATTATATTATGACAGACCAGCTAGATCTACTGTCTCTATTATATTATGACAGACCAGCTAGATCTACTGTCTCTATTATATTATGACAGACCAGCTAGATCTACTGTCTCTATTATATTATGACAGACCAGCTAGATCTACTGTCTCTATTATATTATGACAGACCAGCTAGATCTACTGTCTCTATTATATTATGACAGACCAGCTAGATCTACTGTCTCTATTATTTTATGACAGACCAGCTAGATCTACTGTCTCTATTATATTATGACAGACCAGCTAGATCTACTGTCTCTATTATATTATGACAGACCAGCTAGATCTACTGTCTCTATTATATTATGACAAACCAGCTAGATCTACTGTCTCTATTATATTATGACAGACCAGCTAGATCTACTGTCTCTATTATATTATGACAGACCAGCTAGATCTACTGTCTCTATTATATTATGACAAACCAGCTACATCTACTGTCTATATTATACTTAGACCAAGTAGATCTACTGTCTCTATTATATTATGACAGACCAGATAGATCTACTGTCTCTATTATATTTTGACAGACCAGTTAGATCTACTGTCTCTATTATATTATGACAGACCAGCTAGATCTACTGTCTCTATTATATTATGACAGACCAGCTAGATCTACTGTCTCTATTATATTATGACAGACCAGCTATATCTACTGTCTCTATTATATTATGACAGACCAGCTAGATCTACTGTCTCTATTATATTATGATAGACCAGCTAGATCTACTGTCTCTATTATATTATGACAGACCAGCTAGATCTACTGTCTCTATTATATTATGACAGACCAGCTAGATCTACTGTCTCTATTATATTATGACAGACCAGCTAGATCTACTGTCTCTATTATATTATGACAAACCAGCTAGATCTACTGCCTCTATTATATTATGACAGACCAGCTAGATCTACTGTCTCTATTATATTATGACAGACCAGCTAGATCTACTGTCTCTATTATATTATGACAGACCAGCTAGATCTACTGTCTCTATTATATTATGACAGACCAGCTAGATCTACTGTCTCTATTATATTATGACAGACCAGCTAGATCT
The DNA here is from genome assembly GCF_034236695.1 of Oncorhynchus nerka. Lineage (NCBI taxonomy): Eukaryota > Metazoa > Chordata > Actinopteri > Salmoniformes > Salmonidae > Oncorhynchus > Oncorhynchus nerka. Next base: position 217,103 of record NW_027040460.1, read on the forward strand.
ACTGTCTCTATTATATTATGACAGACCAGCTAGATCTACTGTCTCTATTATATTATGACAGACCAGCTAGATCTACTGTCTCTATTATTTTATGACAGACCAGCTAGATCTACTGTCTCTATTATATTATGACTGACCAGCTAGATCTACTGTCTCTATTATTTTATGACAGACCAGCTAGATCTACTGTCTCTATTATATTATGACTGACCAGCTAGATCTACTGTCTCTATTATATTATGACAGACCAGCTAGATCTACTGTCTCTAATGTATTATGACAGACCAGCTAGATCTACTGTCTCTATTATATTATGACAGACCAGCTAGATCTACTGTCTCTATTATATTATGACAGACCAGCTAGATCTACTATCTCTATTATATTATGACAGACCAGCTAGATCTACTGTCTCTATTATATTATGACAGACCAGCTAGATCTACTGTCTCTATTATATTATGACAGACCAGCTAGATCTACTGTCTCTATTATATTATGACTGACCAGCTAGATCTACTGTCTCTATTATATTATGACAGACCAGCTAGATCTACTGTCTGTATTATATTATGACAACCAGCTAGATCTACTGTCTCTATTATATTATGACTGACCAAATAGATCTACTGTCTCTATTATATTATGACAGACCAGCTAGATCTACTGTCTTTATTATATTATGACAAACCAGCTAGATCTACTGTCTGTATTATAATTTGACAGACCAGCTAGATCTACTGTCTCTATTATATTATGACAGACCAGCTAGATCTACTGTCTCTATTATATTATGACAGACCAGCTAGATCTACTGTCTATATTGTATTATGACAGACCAGCTAGATCTACTGTCTCTATTATATTATGACAGACCAGCTAGATCTACTGTCTCTATTATATTATGACAGACCAGCTATATCTACTGTCTCTATTATATTATGACAGACCAGCTAGATCTACTGTCTCTATTATATTATGACAGACCAGCTAGATCTACTGTCTCTATTGTATTATGACAGACCAGCTAGATCTACTGTCTCTATTGTATTATGACAGACCAGCTAGATCTACTGTCTCTATTATATTATGACAGACCAGCTAGATCTACTGTCTCTTTTATATTATGACTGACCAGCTAGATCTACTGTCTCTATTATATTATGACAGACCAGCTAGATCTACTGTCTCTATTATATTATGACAGACCAGCTAGATCTACTGTCTATATTGTATTATGACAGACCAGCTAGATCTACTGTCTATATTGTATTATGACAGACCAGCTAGATCTACTGTCTCTATTATATTATGACAGACCAGCTAGATCTACTGTCTCTATTATATTATGACAGACCAGCTAGATCTACTGTCTCTATTATATTATGACTGACCAGCTAGAACTACTGTCTCTATTATATTATGACAGACCAGCTAGATCTACTGTCTCTATTATATTATGACAGACCAGCTAGATCTACTGTCTCTATTATATTATGACAAACCAGCTAGATCTACTGTCTCTATTATAATTTGACAGACCAGCTAGATCTACTGTCTCTATTATATTATGACAGACCAGCTAGATCTACTGTCTCTATTGTATTATGACAGACCAGCTAGATCTACTGTCTCTATTATATTATGACAAACCAGCTAGATCTACTGTCTCTATTATAATTTGACAGACCAGCTAGATCTACTGTCTCTATTGTATTATGACAGACCAGCTAGATCTACTGTCTCTATTGTATTATGACAGACCAGCTAGATCTACTGTCTCTATTATATTATGACAGACCAGCTAGATCTACTGTCTCTATTATATTATGACAGACCAGCTAGATCTACTGTCTCTATTATATTATGACAGACCAGCTAGATCTACTGTCTCTATTATATTATGACAGACCAGCTAGATCTACTGTCTCTATTATATTATGACAGACCAGCTAGATCTACTATCTCTATTATATTATGACAGACCAGCTAGATCTACTGTCTCTATTGTATTATGACAGACCAGCTAGATCTACTGTCTCTATTATATTATGACAGACCAGCTAGATCTACTGTCTCTATTATTTTATGACAGACCAGCTAGATCTACTGTCTCTATTATATTATGACTGACCAGCTAGATCTACTGTCTCTATTATTTTATGACAGACCAGCTAGATCTACTGTCTCTATTATATTATGACTGACCAGCTAGATCTACTGTCTCTATTATATTATGACAGACCAGCTAGATCTACTGTCTCTATTATATTATGACAGACCAGCTAGATCTACTGTCTCTATTATATTATGACAGACCAGCTAGATCTACTGTCTCTATTATATTATGACAGACCAGCTAGATCTACTGTCTCTATTATATTATGACAGACCAGCTAGATCTACTGTCTCTATTATATTATGACAGACCAGCTAGATCTACTGTCTCTATTATTTTATGACAGACCAGCTAGATCTACTGTCTCTATTATATTATGACAGACCAGCTAGATCTACTGTCTCTATTATATTATGACAGACCAGCTAGATCTACTGTCTGTATTATATTATGACAGACCAGCTAGATCTACTGTCTCTATTATATTATGACTGACCAAATAGATCTACTGTCTCTAATGTATTATGACAGACCAGCTAGATCTACTGTCTTTATTATATTATGACAAACCAGCTAGATCTACTGTCTGTATTATAATTTGACAGACCAGCTAGATCTACTGTCTCTATTATATTATGACAAACCAGCTAGATCTACTGTCTGTATTATAATTTGACAGATCAGCTAGATCTACTGTCTCTATTATATTATGACAGACCAGCTAGATCTACTGTCTCTAATGTATTATGACAGACCAGCTAGATCTACTGTCTCTATTATATTATGACAAACCAGCTAGATCTACTGTCTGTATTATAATTTGACAGATCAGCTAGATCTGTCTCTATTGTATTATGACAGACCAGCTAGATCTACTGTCTCTATTATATTATGACAGACCAGCTAGATCTACTGTCTCTTTTATATTATGACTGACCAGCTAGATCTACTGTCTCTATTATATTATGACAGACTAGCTAGATCTACTGTCTCTATTATATTATGACAGACCAGCTAGATCTACTGTCTCTATTGTATTATGACAGACCAGCTAGATCTACTGTCTCTATTGTATTATGACAGACCAGCTAGATCTACTGTCTCTATTATATTATGACAGACCAGCTAGATCTACTGTCTCTATTATATTATGACAGACCAGCTAGATCTACTGTCTCTATTATATTATGACTGACCAGCTAGAACTACTGTCTCTATTATATTATGACAGACCAGCTAGATCTACTGTCTCTATTATATTATGACAGACCAGCTAGATCTACTGTCTCTATTATATTATGACAAACCAGCTAGATCTACTGTCTCTATTATATTATGACAGACCAGCTAGATCTACTGTCTCTATTATATTATGACAGACCAGCTAGATCTACTGTCTCTATTGTATTATGACAGACCAGCTAGATCTACTGTCTCTATTATATTATGACAAACCAGCTAGATCTACTGTCTGTATTATATTATGACAGACCAGCTAGATCTACTGTCTCTATTGTATTATGACAGACCAGCTAGATCTACTGTCTCTATTATATTATGACAGACCAGCTAGATCTACTGTCTCTATTATATTATGACAAACCAGCTAGATCTACTGCCTCTATTATATTATGACAGACCAGCTAGATCTACTGTCTCTATTATATTATGACAGACCAGCTAGATCTACTGTCTCTATTATATTATGACAGACCAGCTAGATCTACTGTCTCTATTATATTATGACAGACCAGCTAGATCTACTGTCTCTATTATATTATGACAGACCAGCTAGATCTACTGTCTCTATTATATTATGACAGACCAGCTAGATCTACTGTCTCTATTATATTATGACAGACCAGCTAGATCTACTGTCTCTATTATTTTATGACAGACCAGCTAGATCTACTGTCTCTATTATATTATGACTGACCAGCTAGATCTACTGTCTCTATTATTTATGAAAGACCAGCTAGATCTACTGTCTCTATTATATTATGACTGACCAGCTAGATCTACTGTCTCTATTATATTATGACAGACCAGCTAGATCTACTGTCTCTATTATATTATGACAGACCAGCTAGATCTACTGTCTCTATTATATTATGACAGACCAGCTAGATCTACTGTCTCTATTATATTATGACAGACCAGCTAGATCTACTGTCTCTATTATATTATGACAGACCAGCTAGATCTACTGTCTCTATTATATTATGACAGACCAGCTAGATCTACTGTCTCTATTATTTTATGACAGACCAGCTAGATCTACTGTCTCTATTATATTATGACTGACCAGCTAGATCTACTGTCTCTATTATATTATGACAGACCAGCTAGATCTACTGTCTCTATTATATTATGACAGACCAGCTAGATCTACTGTCTCTATTATATTATGACAGACCAAATAGATCTACTGTCTCTATTATATTATGACAGACCAGCTAGATCTACTGTCTCTATTATATTATGACAGACCAGCTAGATCTACTGCCTGTATTATAATTATGACAGACCAGCTAGATCTACTGTCTCTATTATATTATGACAGACCAGCTAGATCTACTGTCTCTATTATAATTATGACAGACCAGCTAGATCTACTGTCTCTATTATATTATGACAGACCAGCTAGATCTACTGTCTCTAATATATTATGACAGACCAGCTAGATCTACTGTCTCTATTATATTATGACAAACCAGCTAGATCTACTGTCTCTATTATAATTTGACAGACCAGCTAGATCTACTGTCTCTATTGTATTATGACAGACCAGCTAGATCTACTGTCTCTATTATATTATGACAGACCAGCTAGATCTACTGTCTCTATTATATTATGACAAACCAGCTAGATCTACTGTCTCTATTATATTATGACAGACCAGCTAGATCTACTGTCTCTATTATATTATGACTGACCAGCTAGATCTACTGTCTCTATTATAACATGACAGACCAGCTAGATCTACCGTCTCTACTGTATTTTGACAGACCAGCTAGATCTACTGTCTCTATTATATTATGACAGACCAGCTAGATCTACTGTCTCTATTATAATATGACAGACCAGCTAGATCTACTGTCTCTATTATATTATGACAGACCAGCTATATCTACTGTCTCTATTATATTATGACAGACCAGCTAGATCTACTGTCTCTATTATATTATGACAGACCAGCTAGATCTACTGTCTCTATTATATTATGACAGACCAGCTAGATCTACTGTCTCTATTGTATTATGACAGACCAGCTAGATCTACTGTCTCTATTATATTATGACAGACCAGCTAGATCTACTGTCTCTATTATATTATGACAGACCAGCTAGATCTACTGTCTCTATTATATTATGACAGACCAGCTAGATCTACTGTCTCTATTATAATATGACAGACCAGCTAGATCTACTGTCTCTATTATATTATGACAGACCAGCTAGATCTACTGTCTCTATTGTATTATGACAGACCAGCTAGATCTACTGTCTCTATTGTATTATGACAGACCAGCTAGATCTACTGTCTCCATTATATTATGACAGACCAGCTAGATCTACTGTCTCTATTATATTATGACAGACCAGCTAGATCTACTGTCTCTATTGTATTATGACAGACCAGCTAGATCTACTGTCTTTATTATATTATGACAGACCAGCTAGATCTACTGTCTCTATTGTATTATGACAGACCAGCTAGATCTACTGTCTTTATTATATTATGACAAACCAGCTAGATCTACTGTCTGTATTATAATTTGACAGACCAGCTAGATCTACTGTCTCTATTATATTATGACAAACCAGCTAGATCTACTGTCTGTATTATAATTTGACAGACCAGCTAGATCTACTTCTCTATTATACAGACAGCTAGATCTACTGTCTCTATTATATTATGACAGACCAGCTAGATCTACTGTCTCTATTGTATTATGACAGACCAGCTAGATCTACTGTCTCTATTATATTATGACAAACCAGCTAGATCTACTGTCTCTATTATATTATGACAGACCAGCTAGATCTAGATCTGTCTCTATTATATTATGACAAACCAGCTAGATCTACTGTCTCTATTATATTATGACAGACCAGCTAGATCTACTGTCTCTATTATATTATGACTGACCAGCTAGATCTACTGTCTCTATTATAATATGACAGACCAGCTAGATCTACTGTCTCTATTATATTATGACAGACCAGCTAGATCTACTGTCTCTATTATATTATGACAGACCAGCTAGATCTACTGTCTCCAATTATATTATGACAGACCAGCTAGATCTACTGTCTCTATTATATTATGACAGACCAGCTAGATCTACTGTCTCTATTATATTATGACAGACCAGCTAGATCTACTGTCTCTATTATATTATGACAGACCAGCTAGATCTACTGTCTCTATTATATTATGACAGACCAGCTATATCTACTGTCTCTATTATATTATGACAGACCAGCTAGATCTACTGTCTCTATTATATTATGACAGACCAGCTAGATCTACTGTCTCTATTATATTATGACAGACCAGCTAGATCTACTGTCTCTATTATATTATGACAGACCAGCTAGATCTACTGTCTCTATTATATTATGACAGACCAGCTAGATCTACTGTCTCTATTATTATGACAGACCAGCTAGATCTACTGTCTCTATTATATTATGACAGACCAGCTAGATCTACTGTCTCTATTATATTATGACAGACCAGCTAGATCTACTGTCTCTATTATATTATGACAGACCAGCTAGATCTACTGTCTCTATTATATTATGACAGACCAGCTAGATCTACTGTCTCTATTATATTATGACAGACCAGCTAGATCTACTGTCTCTATTATATTATGACAGACCAGCTAGATCTACTGTCTCTATTATATTATGACAGACCAGCTAGATCTACTGTCTCTATTATATTATGACAGACCAGCTAGATCTACTGTCTCTATTATATTATGACAGACCAGCTAGATCTACTGTCTCTATTATATTATGACAGACCAGCTAGATCTACTGTCTCTATTATATTATGACAGACCAGCTAGATCTACTGCCTCTATTATAATATGACAGACCAGCTAGATCTACTGTCTCTATTATATTATGACAACCAGCTAGATCTACTGCCTCTATTATATTATGACAGACCAGTTAGATCTACTGTCTCTATTATATTATGACAGACCAGCTAGATCTACTGTCTCTATTATATTATGACAGACCAGCTAGATCTACTGTCTCTATTATATTATGACAGACCAGCTAGATCTACTGTCTCTATTATATTATGACAGACCAGCTAGATCTACTGTCTCTATTATATTATGACAGACCAGCTAGATCTACTGTCTCTATTATATTATGACAGACCAGCTAGATCTACTGTCTCTATTATATTATGACAGACCAGCTAGATCTACTGTCTCTATTATATTATGACAGACCAGCTAGATCTACTGTCTCTATTATATTATGACAGACCAGCTAGATCTACTGTCTCTATTATATTATGACAAACCAGCTAGATCTACTGTCTCTATTATATTATGACAGACCAGCTAGATCTACTGTCTCTATTATATTATGACAGACCAGCTAGATCTACTGTCTCTATTATAATTATGACAGACCAGCTAGATCTACTGTCTCTATTATATTATGACAGACCAGCTAGATCTACTGTCTCTATTATATTATGACAGACCAGCTAGATCTACTGTCTCTATTATATTATGACAAACCAGCTAGATCTACTGTCTCTATTATATTATGACAGACCAGCTAGATCTACTGTCTCTATTATATTATGACAGACCAGCTAGATCTACTGTCTCTATTATATTATGACAGACCAGCTAGATCTACTGTCTCTATTATATTATGACAGACCAGCTAGATCTACTGTCTCTATTATATTATGACAGACCAGCTAGATCTACTGTCTCTATTATATTATGACAGACCAGCTAGATCTACTGTCTCTATTATATTATATGACAGACCAGCTAGATCTACTGTCTCTATTATATTATGACAGACCAGCTAGATCTACTGTCTCTATTATATTATGACAGACCAGCTAGATCTACTGTCTCTATTATATTATGACAGACCAGCTAGATCTACTGTCTCTATTATATTATGACAGACCAGCTAGATCTACTGTCTGTATTATATTATGACAGACCAGCTAGATCTACTGTCTCTATTATATTATGACAGACCAGCTAGATCTACTGTCTCTATTGTATTATGACAGAGCAGCTAGATCTACTGTCTCTATTATATTATGACAGACCAGCTAGATCTACTGTCTCTATTATATTATGACAGACCAGCTAGATCTACTGTCTCTATTATATTATGACAGACCAGCTAGATCTACTGTCTCTATTATATTATGACAGACCAGCTAGATCTACTGTCTCTATTATATTATGACAGACCAGCTAGATCTACTGTCTCTATTATATTATGACAGACCAGCTAGATCTACTGTCTCTATTATATTATGACAGACCAGCTAGATCTACTGTCTCTATTATATTATGACAGACCAGCTAGATCTACTGTCTCTATTATATTATGACAGACCAGCTAGATCTACTGTCTCTATTATATTATGACAGACCAGCTAGATCTACTGTCTCTATTATAATATGACAGACCAGCTAGATCTACTGTCTCTATTATATTATGACAGACCAGCTAGATCTACTGTCTCTATTGTATTATGACAGACCAGCTAGATCTACTGTCTCTATTATATTATGACAAACCAGCTAGATCTACTGTCTCTATTATATTATGACAGACCAGCTAGATCTACTGTCTCTATTATATTATGACAGACCAGCTAGATCTACTGTCTCTAATGTATTATGACAGACCAGCTAGATCTACTGTCTCTATTATATTATGACAGACCAGCTAGATCTACTGTCTCTATTATATTATGACAGACCAGCTAGATCTACTGTCTCTATTATATTATGACAAACCAGCTAGATCTACTGTCTCTATTATAATTTGACAGACCAGCTAGATCTACTGTCTCTATTATATTATGACAAACCAGCTAGATCTACTGTCTCTATTATATTATGACAGACCAGCTAGATCTACTGTCTCTATTATATTATGACAGACCAGCTAGATCTACTGTCTCTATTGTATTATGACAGACCAGCTAGATCTACTGTCTCTATTATATTATGACAAACCAGCTAGATCTACTGTCTCTATTATATTATGACAGACCAGCTAGATCTACTGTCTCTATTATATTATGACAAACCAGCTAGATCTACTGTCTCTATTATATTATGACAGACCAGCTAGATCTACTGTCTCTATTATATTATGACTGACCAGCTAGATCTACTGTCTCTATTATATTATGACAGACCAGCTAGATCTACTGTCTCTATTATATTATGACAGACCAGCTAGATCTACTGTCTCTATTATATTATGACAGACCAGCTAGATCTACTGTCTCTATTATATTATGACAGACCAGCTAGATCTACTGTCTCTATTATATTATGACAGACCAGCTAGATCTACTGTCTCTATTATATTATGACAGACCAGCTAGATCTACTGTCTCTATTATATTATGACAGACCAGCTAGATCTACTGTCTCTATTATATTATGACAGACCAGCTAGATCTACTGTCTCTATTATATTATGACAGACCAGCTAGATCTACTGTCTCTATTATATTATGACAGACCAGCTAGATCTACTGTCTCTATTATATTATGACAGACCAGCTAGATCTACTGTCTCTATTATATTATGACAGACCAGCTAGATCTACTGTCTCTATTATATTATGACAGACCAGCTAGATCTACTGTCTCTATTATATTATGACAGACCAGCTAGATCTACTGTCTCTATTATATTATGACAGACCAGCTAGATCTACTGTCTCTATTATATTATGACAGACCAGCTAGATCTACTGTCTCTATTATATTATGACAGACCAGCTAGATCTACTGTCTCTATTATATTATGACAAACCAGCTAGATCTACTGTCTCTATTATATTATGACAGACCAGCTAGATCTACTGTCTCTATTATATTATGACAGACCAGCTAGATCTACTGTCTCTATTATATTATGACAGACCAGCTAGATCTACTGTCTCTATTATATTATGGCAGACCAGCTAGATCTACTATCTCTATTATATTATGACAGACCAGCTAGATCTACTGTCTCTATTATATTATGACAAACCAGCTACATCTACTGTCTATATTATACTTAGACCAAGTAGATCTACTGTCTCTATTATATTATGACAGACCAGCTAGATCTACTGTCTCTATTATAATTATGACAGACCAGCTAGATCTACTGTCTCTATTATATTATGACAGACCAGCTAGATCTACTGTCTCTATTATATTATGACAGACCAGCTATATCTACTGTCTCTATTATATTATGACAGACCAGCTAGATCTACTGTCTCTATTATATTATGACAGACCAGCTAGATCTACTGTCTCTATTATATTATGACAGACCAGCTAGATCTACTGTCTCTATTATAATATGACAGACCAGCTAGATCTACTGTCTCTATTATATTATGACAGACCAGCTAGATCTACTGTCTCTATTATATTATGACAGACCAGCTAGATCTACTGTCTCTATTATATTATGACAGACCAGCTAGATCTACTGTCTCTATTATATTATGACAGACCAGCTAGATCTACTGTCTCTATTATATTATGACAGACCAGCTAGATCTACTGTCTCTATTATATTATGACAGACCAGCTAGATCTACTGTCTCTATTATATTATGACAGACCAGCTAGATCTACTGTCTCTATTATATTATGACAGACCAGCTAGATCTACTGTCTCTATTGTATTATGACAGACCAGCTAGATCTACTGTCTCTATTATATTATGACAGACCAGCTAGATCTACTGTCTCTATTATATTATGACAGACCAGCTAGATCTACTGTCTCTATTATATTATGACAGACCAGCTAGATCTACTGTCTCTATTATATTATGACAGACCAGCTAGATCTACTGTCTCTATTATATTATGACAGACCAGCTAGATCTACTGTCTCTATTATATTATGACAGACCAGCTAGATCTACTGTCTCTATTATATTATGACAGACCAGCTAGATCTACTGTCTCTATTATATTATGACAGACCAGCTAGATCTACTGTCTCTATTATATTATGACTGACCAGCTAGAACTACTGTCTCTATTATATTATGACAGACCAGCTAGATCTACTGTCTCTATTATATTATGACAGACCAGCTAGATCTACTGTCTCTATTATATTATGACAGACCAGCTAGATCTACTGTCTCTATTATATTATGACAGACCAGCTAGATCTACTGTCTCTATTATATTATGACAGACCAGCTAGATCTACTGTCTCTATTGTATTATGACAGACCAGCTAGATCTACTGTCTCTATTATATTATGACAGACCAGCTAGATCTACTGTCTCTATTATATTATGACAGACCAGCTAGATCTACTGTCTCTATTATATTATGACAGACCAGCTAGATCTACTGTCTCTATTATATTATGACAGACCAGCTAGATCTACTGTCTCTATTATATTATGACAGACCAGCTAGATCTACTGTCTCTATTATATTATGACAGACCAGCTAGATCTACTGTCTCTATTATATTATGACAAACCAGCTAGATCTACTGTCTCTATTATAATTTGACAGACCAGCTAGATCTACTGTCTCTATTATATTATGACAGACCAGCTAGATCTACTGTCTCTATTGTATTATGACAGACCAGCTAGATCTACTGTCTCTATTATATTATGACAAACCAGCTAGATCTACTGTCTCTATTATATTATGACAGACCAGCTAGATCTACTGTCTCTATTATATTATGACAGACCAGCTAGATCTACTGTCTCTATTATAATATGACAGACCAGCTAGATCTACTGTCTCTATTATATTATGACAGACCAGCTAGATCTACTGTCTCTATTATATTATGACAGACCAGCTAGATCTACTGTCTCTATTATATTATGACTGACCAGCTAGATCTACTGTCTCTATTATATTATGACAGACCAGCTAGATCTACTGTCTCTATTAAATTATGACAGACCAGCCAGATCTACTGTCTCTATTATATTATGACAGACCAGCTAGATCTACTGTCTCTAATGTATTATGACAGACCAGCTAGATCTACTGTCTCTATTATATTATGACAAACCAGCTAGATCTACTGTCTGTATTATAATTTGACAGATCAGCTAGATCTGTCTCTATTGTATTATGACAGACCAGCTAGATCTACTGTCTCTATTGTATTGTGAGAGACCAGCTAGATCTACTGGCTCTGTTTTATTATGACAGACCAGCTAGATCTGTTGTCTCTATTATAATTATGACAGACCAGCTAGATCTACTGTCTCTATTATAATATGACAGACCAGCTAGATCTACTGTCTCTATTATATTATGACAGACCAGCTAGATCTACTGTCTCTATTATAATATGACAGACCAGCTAGATCTACTGTCTCTATTATATTATGACAGACCAGCTATATCTACTGTCTCTATTATATTATGACAGACCAGCTAGATCTACTGTCTCTATTATATTATGACAGACCAGCTAGATCTACTGTCTCTATTATATTATGACAGACCAGCTAGATCTACTGTCTCTATTATATTATGACAGACCAGCTAGATCTACTGTCTCTATTATATTATGACAGACCAGCTAGATCTACTGTCTCTATTATATTATGACAGACCAGCTAGATCTACTGTCTCTATTATATTATGACAGACCAGCTAGATCTACTGTCTCTATTATATTATGACAGACCAGCTAGATCTACTGTCTCTATTATATTATGACAGACCAGCTAGATCTACTGTCTCTATTATATTATGACAAACCAGCTAGATCTACTGTCTCTATTATATTATGACAGACCAGCTAGATCTACTGTCTCTATTATATTATGACAAACCAGCTAGATCTACTGTCTCTATTATATTATGACAGACCAGCTAGATCTACTGTCTCTATTATATTATGACAGACCAGCTAGATCTACTGTCTCTATTATATTATGACAGACCAGCTAGATCTACTGTCTCTATTATATTATGACAGACCAGCTAGATCTACTGTCTCTATTATATTATGACAGACCAGCTAGATCTACTGTCTCTATTATATTATGACAGACCAGCTAGATCTACTGTCTCTATTATATTATGACTGACCAGCTAGATCTACTGTCTCTATTATATTATGACAGACCAGCTAGATCTACTGTCTCTATTATATTATGACAGACCAGCTAGATCTACTGTCTCTATTATATTATGACAGACCAGCTAGATCTACTGTCTCTATTATATTATGACAGACCAGCTAGATCTACTGTCTCTATTATATTATGACAGACCAGCTAGATCTACTGTCTCTATTATATTATGACAGACCAGCTAGATCTACTGTCTCTATTATATTATGACAGACCAGCTAGATCTACTGTCTCTATTATATTGTGACAGACCAGCTAGATCTACTGTCTCTATTATATTATGACAGACCAGCTAGATCTACTGTCTCTATTATATTATGACAGACCAGCTAGATCTACTGTCTCTATTATATTATGACAGACCAGCTAGATCTACTGTCTCTATTATATTATGACAGACCAGCTAGATCTACTGTCTCTATTATATTATGACAGACCAGCTAGATCTACTGTCTCTATTATATTATGACAGACCAGCTAGATCTACTGTCTCTATTATATTATGACAAACCAGCTAGATCTACTGTCTCTATTATATTATGACAGACCAGCTAGATCTACTGTCTCTATTATATTATGACAGACCAGCTAGATCTACTGTCTCTATTATATTATGACAAACCAGCTAGATCTACTGCCTCTATTATATTATGACAGACCAGCTAGATCTACTGTCTCTATTATAATATGACAGACCAGCTAGATCTACTGTCTCTATTATATTATGACAGACCAGCTAGATCTACTGTCTCTATTATATTATGACAGACCAGCTAGATCTACTGTCTCTATTATATTATGACAGACCAGCTAGATCTACTGTCTCTATTATATTATGACAGACCAGCTAGATCTACTGTCTCTATTAAATTATGACAGACCAGCTAGATCTACTGTCTCTATTATATTATGACAGACCAGCTAGATCTACTGTCTCTATTATTATGACAGACCAGCTAGATCTACTGTCTCTATTATATTATGACAAACCAGCTAGATCTACTGTCTCTATTATATTTGACAGACCAGCTAGATCTGTCTCTATTATATTATGACAGACCAGCTAGATCTACTGTCTCTATTATATTATGACAGACCAGCTAGATCTACTGTCTCTGTTTTATTATGACAGACCAGCTAGATCTATTGTCTCTATTATATATGACAGACCAGCTAGATCTACTGTCTCTATTATAATATGACAGACCAGCTAGATCTACCGTCTGTGTCTCTATTATATTATGACAGACCAGGTAGATCTACTGTCTCTATTACAATATGACAGACCAGCGAGAACTACTGTCTCTATTATACTATGACAGACCAGCTAGATCTACTGTCTCTATTATATTATGACAGACCAGCTAGATCTACTGTCTCTATTATATTATGACAGACCAGCTAGATCTACTGTCTCTATTATATTATGACAGACCAGCTAGATCTACTGTCTCTATTATATTATGACAGACCAGCTAGATCTACTGTCTCTATTATATTATGACAGACCAGCTAGATCTACTGTCTCTATTATATTATGACAGACCAGCTCTAGATCTACTGTCTCTATTATATTATGACAGACCAGCTAGATCTACTGTCTCTATTATATTATGACAGACCAGCTAGATCTACTGTCTCTATTATATTATGACAGACCAGCTAGATCTACTGTCTCTATTATATTATGACAGACCAGCTAGATCTACTGTCTCTATTATATTATGACAGACCAGCTAGATCTACTGTCTCTATTATATTATGACAGACCAGCTAGATCTACTGTCTCTATTATATTATGACAAACCAGCTAGATCTACTGTCTCTATTATATTATGACAGACCAGCTAGATCTACTGTCTCTATTATATTATGACAGACCAGCTAGATCTACTGTCTCTATTATATTATGACAGACCAGCTAGATCTACTGTCTCTATTATATTATGACAGACCAGCTAGATCTACTGTCTCTATTATATTATGACAAACCAGCTAGATCTACTGTCTCTATTATATTATGACAGACCAGCTAGATCTACTGTCTCTATTATATTATGACAAACCAGCTAGATCTACTGTCTCTATTATATTATGATGACCAGCTAGATCTACTGTCTCTATTATATTATGACTACCAGCTAGATCTACTGTCTCTATTATATTATGACAGACCAGCTAGATCTACTGTCTCTATTATATTATGACAGACCAGCTAGATCTACTGTCTCTATTATATTATGACAGACCAGCTAGATCTACTGTCTCAATGTCTCTATTATATTATGACAGACCAGCTAGATCTACTGTCTCTATTATATTATGACAGACCAGCTAGATCTACTGTCTCTATTATATTATGACAGACCAGCTAGATCTACTGTCTCTATTATAATATGACAGACCAGCTAGATCTATTGTCTCTATTATATTATGACAGAGCAGCTAGATCTACTGTCTCTATTATATTATGACAAACCAGCTAGATCTACTTTCTCTATTATATTTTGACAGACCAGCTAGATCTACTGTCTCTATTATATTATGACAGACCAGCTAGATCTACTGTCTCTATTATATTATGACAGACCAGCTAGATCTACTGTCTCTATTATATTATGACAGACCAGCTAGATCTACTGTCTCTATTATATTATGACAGACCAGCTAGATCTACTGTCTCTATTATATTATGACAGACCAGCTAGATCTACTGTCTCTATTATATTATGACAGACCAGCTAGATCTACTGTCTCTATTATATTATGACAGACCAGCTAGATCTACTGTCTCTATTATATTATGACAGACCAGCTAGATCTACTGTCTCTATTATATTATGACAGACCAGCTAGATCTACTGTCTCTATTATATTATGACAGACCAGCTAGATCTACTGTCTCTATTATATTATGACAGACCAGCTAGATCTACTGTCTCTATTATATTATGACAGACCAGCTAGATCTACTGTCTCTATTATATTATGACAGACCAGCTAGATCTACTGTCTCTATTATATTATGACAGACCAGCTAGATCTACTGTCTCTATTGTATTATGACAGACCAGCTAGATCTACTGTCTCTATTATATTATGACAGACCAGCTAGATCTACTGTCTCTATTATATTATGACAGACCAGCTAGATCTACTGTCTCTATTATATTATGACAGACCAGCTAGATCTACTGTCTCTATTATATTATGACAGACCAGCTAGATCTACTGTCTCTATTATATTATGACAGACCAGCTAGATCTACTGTCTCTATTATATTATGACAGACCAGCTAGATCTACTGTCTCTATTATATTATGACAGACCAGCTAGATCTACTGTCTCTATTATATTATGACAGACCAGCTAGATCTACTGTCTCTATTATATTATGACAGACCAGCTAGATCTACTGTCTCTATGATATTATGACAGACCAGCTAGATCTACTGTCTCTATTATATTATGACAGACCAGCTAGATCTACTGTCTCTATTATATTATGACAGACCAGCTAGATCTACTGTCTCTATTATATTATGACAAACCAGCTAGATCTACTGTCTGTATTATAATTTGACAGACCAGCTAGATCTACTGTCTCTATTATATTATGACAGACCAGCTAGATCTACTGTCTCTATTATATTATGACAGACCAGCTAGATCTACTGTCTCTATTATATTATGACAGACCAGCTAGATCTACTGTCTCTATTATATTATGACAGACCAGCTAGATCTACTGTCTCTATTATATTATGACAGACCAGCTAGATCTACTGTCTCTATTATATTATGACAGACCAGCTAGATCTACTGTCTCTATTATATTATGACAGACCAGCTAGATCTACTGTCTCTATTATATTATGACTGACCAGCTAGATCTACTGTCTCTATTATATTATGACAGACCAGCTAGATCTACTGTCTCTATTATATTATGACAGACCAGCTAGATCTACTGTCTCTATTATATTATGACAGACCAGCTAGATCTACTGTCTCTATTATTATGACAGACCAGCTAGATCTACTGTCTCTATTATATTATGACAAACCAGCTAGATCTACTGTCTGTATTATAATTTGACAGATCAGCTAGATCTGTCTCTATTGTATTATGACAGACCAGCTAGATCTACTGTCTCTATTGTATTGTGAGAGACCAGCTAGATCTACTGGCTCTGTTTTATTATGACAGACCAGATAGACATATTGTCTCTATTACAATATGACAGACCAGCTAGATCTACTGTCTCTATTATATTATGACAGACCAGCTAGATCTACTGTCTCTATTATATTATGACAGACCAGCTAGATCTACTGTCTCTATTATAATATGACAGACCAGCTAGATCTACTGTCTCTATTATACTATGACAGACCAGCTATATCTACTGTCTCTATTATATTATGACAGACCAGCTAGATCTACTGTCTCTATTATATTATGATAGACCAGCTAGATCTACTGTCTCTATTGTATTATGACAGACCAGCTAGATCTACTGTCTGTATTATAATTTGACAGACCAGCTAGATCTACTGTCTCTATTATATTATGACAGACCAGCTAGATCTACTGTCTCTATTGTATTATGACAGACCAGCTAGATCTACTGTCTCTATTATAATTATGACAGACCAGCTAGATCTACTGTCTCTATTATATTATGACAGACCAGCTAGATCTACTGTCTCTATTATATTATGACAGACCAGCTAGATCTACTGTCTCTATTATATTATGACAGACCAGCTAGATCTACTGTCTCTATTATATTATGACAGACCAGCTAGATCTACTGTCTCTATTATATTATGACAAACCAGCTAGATCTACTGTCTCTATTATATTATGACAGACCAGCTAGATCTACTGTCTCTATTATATTATGACAGACCAGCTAGATCTACTGTCTCTATTATATTATGACAGACCAGCTAGATCTACTGTCTCTATTATATTATGACAGACCAGCTAGATCTACTGTCTCTATTGTATTATGACAGACCAGCTAGATCTACTGTCTCTATTATATTATGACAAACCAGCTAGATCTACTGTCTGTATTATAATTTGACAGATCAGCTAGATCTGTCTCTATTATATTATGACAAACCAGCTAGATCTACTGCCTCTATTATATTATGATAGACCAGCTATATCTACTGTCTCTATTATATTATGACTGACCAGCTAGATCTACTGTCTCTATTATAATATGACAGACCAGCTAGATCTACTGTCTCTATTATATTATGACAGACCAGCTAGATCTACTGTCTCTATTATATTATGACAGACCAGCTAGATCTACTGTCTCTATTATATTATGACAGACCAGCTAGATCTACTGTCTCTATTATATTATGACAGACCAGCTATATCTACTGTCTCTATTATATTATGACAGACCAGCTAGATCTACTGTCTCTATTATATTATGACAGACCAGCTAGATCTACTGTCTCTATTATATTATGACAGACCAGCTATATCTACTGTCTTTATTATATTATGACAAACCAGCTAGATCTACTGTCTCTATTATATTATGACTAGATCTACTGTCTCTATATTATGACAGACCAGCTAGATCTACTGTCTCTATTATATTATGACAGACCAGCTAGATCTACTGTCTCTATTATATTATGACAGACCAGCTAGATCTACTGTCTCTATTATATTATGACAGACCAGCTAGATCTACTGTCTCTATTATATTATGACAGACCAGCTATATCTACTGTCTCTATTATATTATGACAGACCAGCTAGATCTACTGTCTCTATTATATTATGACAGACCAGCTAGATCTACTGTCTCTATTATATTATGACAGACCAGCTAGATCTACTGTCTCTATTATATTATGACAGACCAGCTAGATCTACTGTCTCTATTATATTATGACAGACCAGCTAGATCTACTGTCTCTATTATATTATGACAGACCAGCTAGATCCACTGTCTCTATTATATTATGACAGACCAGCTAGATCTACTGTCTCTATTATATGAAGAAAGACCAGCTAGATCTACTGTCTCTATTATAATATGACAGACCAGCTAAATCTACTGTCTCTATTTTATTCTGACAGACCAGCTAGATCTACTGTCTCTATTATATTATGACAGACCAGCTAGATCTACTGTCTCTATTATATTATGACAGACCAGCTAGATCTATCTACCGTCTCTGTGTCTATTATATTATGACAGACCAGCTAGATCTACTGTCTCTATTATATTATGACAGACCAGCTAGATCTACTGTCTCTATTTTATTCTGACAGACCAGCTAGATCTACTGTCTCTATTATATTATGACAGACCAGCTAGATCTACTGTCTCTATTATATTATGACAGACCAGCTAGATCTACTGTCTCTATTATAATATGACAGACCAGCTAGATCTACTGTCTCTATTATATTATGACAGACCAGCTAGATCTACTGTCTCTATTATATTAAGAAAGACCAGCTAGATCTACTGTCTCTATTATAATATGACAGACCAGCTAAATCTACTGTCTCTATTATATTATGACAGACCAGCTAGATCTACTGTCTCTATTATATTATGACAGACCAGCTAGATCTACTGTCTCTATTATATTATGACAGACCAGCTAGATCTACTGTCTCTATTATATTATGACTACTGACCAGCTAGATCTACTGTCTCTATTATATTATGACAGACCAGCTAGATCTACTGTCTCTATTATATTATGACAGACCAGCTAGATCTACTGTCTCTATTATATTATGACAGACCAGCTAGATCTACTGTCTCTATTATATTATGACAGACCAGCTAGATCTACTGTCTCTATTATATTATGACAGACCAGCTATATCTACTGTCTCTATTGTAATATGACAGACCAGCTAGATCTACTGTCTCTATTATATTATGACAGACCAGCTAGATCTACTGTCTCTATTATATTATGACAGACCAGCTAGATCTACTGTCTCTATTATATTATGACTGACCAGCTAGATCTACTGTCTCTATTATATTATGACAGACCAGCTAGATCTACTGTCTCTATTATATTATGACAGACCAGCTAGATCTACTGTCTCTATTATATTATGAAGACCAGCTAGATCTACTGTCTCTATTATAATATGACAGACCAGCTAAATCTACTGTCTCTATTTTATTATGACAGACCAGCTAGATCTACTGTCTCTATTATATTATGACAGACCAGCTAGATCTACTGTCTCTATTATATTATGACAGACCAGCTAGATCTACTGTCTCTATTATATTATGACAGACCAGCTAGATCTACTGTCTCTATTATATTATGACTGACCAGCTAGATCTACTGTCTCTATTATATTATGACAGACCAGCTAGATCTACTGTCTCTATTATATTATGACAGACCAGCTAGATCTACTGTCTCTATTATATTATGACAGACCAGCTAGATCTACTGTCTCTATTATATTATGACAGACCAGCTAGATCTACTGTCTCTATTATATTATGACAGACCAGCTAGAACTACTGCCTCTATTATAATATGACAGACCAGTTAGATCTACTGTCTCTATTATATTATGACAGACCAGTTAGATCTACTGTCTCTATTATATTATGACAGACCAGCTAGATCTACTGTCGCTATTATATTATGACAGACCAGCTAGATTTACTGTCTCTATTATATTATGACAGACCAGCTAGAACTACTGCCTCTATTATAATATGACAGACCAGTTAGATCTACTGTCTCTATTATATTATGACAGACCAGCTAGATCTACTGTCTCTATTATATTATGACAGACCAGCTAGATCTACTGTCTCTATTTTATTATGACAGACCAGCTAGATCTACTGTCTCTATTATATTATGACAGACCAGCTAGATCTACTGTCTCTATTATATTATGACAGACCAGCTAGATCTACCGTCTCTGTCTGTATTATATTTTGACAGACCAGCTAGATCTACTGTCTCTATTATAATATGACAGACCAGCTAGATCTACTGTCTCTATTTTATTCTGACAGACCAGCTAGATCTACTGTCTCTATTATATTATGACAGACCAGCTAGATCTACTGTCTCTATTATATTATGACAGACCAGCTAGATCTACTGTCTCTATTATATTATGACAGACCAGCTAGATCTACTGTCTCTATTATATTATGACAGACCAACTAGATCTACTGTCTCTATTATATTAAGACAGACCAGCTAGATCTACTGTCTCTATTATAATATGACAGACCAGCTAGATCTACTGTCTCTATTTTATTCTGACAGACCAGCTAGATCTACTGTCTCTATTATATTATGACAGACCAGCTAGATCTACTGTCTCTATTATATTATGACAGACCAGCTACATCTACCGTCTCTGTGTCTGTATTATATTTTGACAGACCAGCTAGATCTACTGTCTCTATTATAATATGACAGACCAGCTAGATCTACTGTCTCTATTTTATTCTGACAGACCAGCTAGATCTACTGTCTCTATTATAATATGACAGACCAGCTAGATCTACTGTCTCTATTCTATTATGACAGACCAGCTAGATCTACTGTCTCTATTATATTATGACAGACCAGCTAGATCTACTGTCTCTATTATATTATGACAGACCAGCTAGATCTACTGTCTCTGTGTCTATTATATTTTGACAGACCAGCTAGATCTACTGTCTCTATTATATTAAAGACCAGCTAGATCTACTGTCTCTATTATAATACGACAGACCAGCTAGATCTACTGTCTCTATTATATTATGACAGACCAGCTTGATCTACTGTCTCTATTATAATATGACAGACGAGCTAGATCTACTGTCTCTATTCTATTATGACAGACCAGCTACATCGACTGTCTCTATTATATTATGACAGACCAGCTAGATCTACTGTCTCTATTGTATTGTGAGAGACCAGCTAGATCTACTGGCTCTGTTTTATTATGACAGACCAGATAGACATATTGTCTCTATTACAATATGACAGACCAGCTAGATCTACTGTCTCTATTATAATATGACAGACCAGCTAGATCTACCGTCTGTGTCTCTATTATATTATGACAGACCAGGTAGATCTACTGTCTCTATTATATTATGACAAACCAGCTAGATCTACTGTCTCTATTATATTATGACTGACCAGCTAGATCTACTGTCTCTATTATATTATGACAAACCAGCTAGATCTACTGTCTGTATTATAATTTGACAGATCAGCTAGATCTGTCTCTATTATATTATGACAAACCAGCTAGATCTACTGCCTCTATTATATTATGATAGACCAGCTATATCTACTGTCTCTATTATATTATGACTGACCAGCTAGATCTACTGTCTCTATTATATTATGACTGACCAGCTAGAACTACTGTCTCTATTATATTATGACAGACCAGCTAGATATACTGTCTCTATTATATTATGACAGACCAGCTAGATCTACTGTCTCTATTATATTATGACAGACCAGCTAGATCTACTGTCTCTATTATATTATGACAGACCAGCTAGATCTACTGTCTCTATTATATTATGACAGACCAGCTAGATCTACTGTCTCTATTATATTATGACAGACCAGCTAGATCTACTGTCTTTATTATATTATGACAAACCATCTAGATCTACTGTCTCTATTATATTATGACAGACCAGCTAGATCTACTGTCTCTATTATATTATGACAGACCAGCTAGATCTACTGTCTCTATTGTATTATGACAGACCAGCTAGATCTACTGTCTCTATTATAATATGACAGACCAGCTAGATCTACTGTCTCTATTATATTATGACAGACCAGCTAGATCTACTGTCTCTATTATATTATGACAGACCAGCTAGATCTACTGTCTCTATTATATTATGACTGACCAGCTAGATCTACGGTCTCTATTATATTATGACAGACCAGCTAGATCTACTGTCTCTATTATATTATGACAGACCAGCTAGATCTACTGTCTCTATTATATTATGACAGACCAGCTAGATCTACTGTCTCTATTATATTATGACAGACCAGCTAGATCTACTGTCTCTATTATATTATGACAAACCAGCTAGATCTACTGTCTCTATTATATTATGACAGACCAGCTAGATCTACTGTCTCTATTATATTATGACAGACCAGCTAGATCTACTGTCTCTATTATAATATGACAGACCAGCTAGATCTACTGTCTCTATTATATTATGACAGACCAGCTAGATCTACTGTCTCTATTATATTATGACAGACCAGCTAGATCTACTGTCTCTATTATATTATGACAGACCAGCTAGATCTACTGTCTCTATTATATTATGACAGACCAGCTAGATCTACTGTCTCTATTATATTATGACAGACCAGCTAGATCTACTGTCTCTATTATATTATGACTGACCAGCTAGATCTACTGTCTCTATTATATTATGACAGACCAGCTAGATCTACTGTCTCTATTATAATTTGACAGACCAGCTAGATCTACTGTCTCTATTATATTATGACAGACCAGCTAGATCTACTGTCTCTATTATATTATGACAGACCAGCTAGATCTACTGTCTCTATTATATTATGACAGACCAGCTAGATCTACTGTCTCTATTATATTATGACAGACCAGCTAGATCTACTGTCTCTATTATATTATGACAGACCAGCTAGATCTACTGTCTCTATTATATTATGACAGACCAGCTAGATCTACTGTCTCTATTATATTATGACAGACCAGCTAGATCTACTGTCTCTATTATATTATGACAGACCAGCTAGATCTACTGTCTCTATTATATATTATGACAGACCAGCTAGATCTACTGTCTCTATTATATTATGACAGACCAGCTAGATCTACTGTCTCTATTATATTATGACAGACCAGCTAGATCTACTGTCTCTATTATATTATGACAGACCAGCTAGATCTACTGTCTCTATTATAATATGACAGACCAGCTAAATCTACTGTCTCTATTTTATTATGACAGACCAGCTAGATCTACTGTCTCTATTATATTATGACAGACCAGCTAGATCTATGTCTACTGTCTACTTATTATATTATGACAGACCAGCTAGATCTACTGTCTCTATTATATTATGACAGACCAGCTAGATCTACTGTCTCTATTATATTATGACAGACCAGCTAGATCTACTGTCTCTATTATATTATGACAGACCAGCTAGATCTACTGTCTCTATTATATTATGACAGACCAGCTAGATCTACTGTCTCTATTATATTATGACAGACCAGCTAGATCTACTGTCTCTATTATATTATGACAGACCAGCTAGATCTACTGTCTCTATTATATTATGACAGACCAGCTAGATCTACTGTCTCTATTATATTATGACAGACCAGCTAGATCTACTGTCTCTATTATATTATGACAGACCAGCTAGATCTACTGTCTCTATTATATTATGACTGACCAGCTAGATCCACTGTCTCTATTATATTATGACAGACCAGCTAGATCTACTGTCTCTATTATATTATGACAAACCAACTAGATCTACTGTCTCTATTATATGAAGAAAGACCAGCTAGATCTACTGTCTCTATTATAATATGACAGACCAGCTAAATCTACTGTCTCTATTTTATTCTGACAGACCAGCTAGATCTACTGTCTCTATTATATTATGACAGACCAGCTAGATCTACTGTCTCTATTATATTATGACAGACCAGCTAGATCTACTGCCTCTATTATATTATGACAGACCAGCTAGATCTACTGTCTCTATTATATTATGACAGACCAGCTAGATCTACTGTCTCTATTATATTATGACAGACCAGCTAGATCTACTGTCTCTATTATATTATGACAGACCAGCTAGATCTACTGTCTCTATTATATTATGACAGACCAGCTAGATCTACTGTCTCTATTATATTATGACTGACCAGCTAGATCTACTGTCTCTATTATATTATGACAGACCAGCTAGATCTACTGTCTCTATTATATTATGACAGACCAGCTAGATCTACTGTCTCTATTATATTATGACAGACCAGCTAGATCTACTGTCTCTATTATATTATGACAGACCAGCTAGATCTACTGTCTCTATTATATTATGACAGACCAGCTAGATCTACTGTCTCTATTATATTATGACAGACCAGCTAGATCTACTGTCTCTATTATATTATGACAGACCAGTAGATCTACTGTCTCTATTATATTATGACAGACCAGCTAGATCTACTGTCTCTATTATAATATGACAGACCAGCTAGATCTACTGTCTCTATTTTATTCTGACAGACCAGCTAGATCTACTGTCTCTATTATAATATGACAGACCAGCTAGATCTACTGTCTCTATATATATTATGACAGACCAGCTTGATCTACTGTCTCTATTATAATATGACAGACCAGCTAGATCTACTGTCTCTATTATATTATGACAGACCAACTAGATCTACTGTCTCTATTATATGAAGAAAGACCAGCTAGATCTACTGTCTCTATTATAATATGACAGACCAGCTTAATCTACTGTCTCTATTTTATTCTGACAGACCAGCTAGATCTACTGTCTCTATTATATTATGACAGACCAGCTAGATCTACTGTCTCTATTATATTATGACAGACCAGCTACATCTACCGTCTCTGTGTCTGTATTATATTTTGACAGACCAGCTAGATCTACTGTCTCTATTATAATATGACAGACCAGCTAGATCTACTGTCTCTATTTTATTCTGACAGACCAGCTAGATCTACTGTCTCTATTATAATACGACAGACCAGCTAGATCTACTGTCTCTATTCTATTATGACAGACCAGCTAGATCTACTGTCTCTATTATATTATGACAGACCAGCTAGATCTACTGTCTCTATTATATTATGACAGACCAGCTACATCTACCGTCTCTGTGTCTGTATTATATTTTGACAGACCAGCTAGATCTACTGTCTCTATTATATGAAGAAAGACCAGCTAGATCTACTGTCTCTATTATATTATGACAGACCAGCTAGATCTACTGTCTCTATTATAATATGACAGACCAGCTAGATCTACTGATCTGACAGACCAGCTAGATCTACTGTCTCTATTCTATTATGACAGACCAGCTAGATCTACTGTCTCTATTATATTATGACAGACCAGCTAGATCTACTGTCTCTATTGTATTATGACAGACCAGCTAGATCTACTGGCTCTATTTTATTATGACAGACCAGATAGACATATTGTCTCTATTATAATATGACAGACCAGCTAGATCTACTGTCTCTATTATAATATGACAGACCAGCTAGATCTACCGTCTGTGTCTCTATTATATTATGACAGACCAGGTAGATCTACTGTCTCTATTATATTATGACAAACCAGCTAGATCTACTGTCTCTATTATATTATGACTGACCAGCTAGATCTACTGTCTCTATTATATTATGACAAACCAGCTAGATCTACTGTCTGTATTATAATTTGACAGATCAGCTAGATCTACTGTCTCTATTATATTATGACAGACCAGCTAGATCTACTGTCTCTAATGTATTATGACAGACCAGCTAGATCTACTGTCTCTATTATATTATGACAAACCAGCTAGATCTACTGTCTGTATTATAATTTGACAGATCAGCTAGATCTGTCTCTATTATATTATGACAAACCAGCTAGATCTACTGCCTCTATTATATTATGATAGACCAGCTATATCTACTGTCTCTATTATATTATGACTGACTAGCTAGATCTACTGTCTCTATTATATTATGACTGACCAGCTAGAACTACTGTCTCTATTATATTATGACAGACCAGCTAGATCTACTGTCTCTATTATATTATGACAGACCAGCTAGATCTACTGTCTCTATTATATTATGACAGACCAGCTATATCTACTGTCTCTATTATATTATGACAGACCAGCTAGATCTACTGTCTCTATTATATTATGATAGACCAGCTAGATCTACTGTCTCTATTATATTATGACAGACCAGCTATATCTACTGTCTTTATTATATTATGACAAACCAGCTAGATCTACTGTCTCTATTATATTATGACTGACCAGCTAGATCTACTGTCTCTAATGTATTATGACAGACCAGCTAGATCTACTGTCTCTATTGTATTATGACAGACCAGCTAGATCTACTGTCTCTATTATAATATGACAGACCAGCTAGATCTACTGTCTCTATTATATTATGACTGACCAGCTAGATCTACTGTCTCTATTATATTATGACAGACCAGCTATATCTACTGTCTCTATTATATTATGACTGACCAGCTAGATCTACTGTCTCTATTATATTATGACAGACCAGCTATATCTACTGTCTCTATTGTATTATGACAGACCAGCTAGATCTACTGTCTCTATTATATTATGACAGACCAGCTAGATCTACTGTCTCTATTATATTATGACTGACCAGCTAGATCTGTCTCTATTATATTATGACAAACCAGCTAGATCTACTGCCTCTATTATATTATGATAGACCAGCTATATCTACTGTCTCTATTATATTATGACTGACCAGCTAGATCTACTGTCTCTATTATATTATGACAGACCAGCTAGATCTACTGTCTCTATTATATTATGACTGACCAGCTAGATCTACTGTCTCTATTATAATATGACAGACCAGCTAGATCTACTGTCTCTATTATATTATGACTGACCAGCTAGAACTACTGTCTCTATTATATTATGACAGACCAGCTAGATCTACTGTCTCTATTATATTATGACAGACCAGCTAGATCTACTGTCTCTATTATATTATGACAGACCAGCTATATCTACTGTCTCTATTATATTATGACAGACCAGCTAGATCTACTGTCTCTATTATATTATGATAGACCAGCTAGATCTACTGTCTCTATTATATTATGACAGACCAGCTATATCTACTGTCTTTATTATATTATGACAAACCAGCTAGATCTACTGTCTCTATTATATTATGACTG